>NW_027593683.1:0-28421 GCF_964213995.1 Mustelus asterias
AATTCCCTCCCTAACGGCATTGTGGGTCAACCCACAGAACATGGACTGCAGCGATTCAAGAAGGCAGCTCACCACCACCTTCTCAAGGGGCAACTAGGGATGGGCAATAAATGCTGGCCAGCCAGCGACGCCCATGTCCTAAGAATGAATTTAAAAAAAAACACAACCTGACCAGGTCCCAGCAGTGCGGCACGAGTTGTCACACGTGTGAGGAACAACACTGTGGTTTTACAAACGAGGTTTCTGTCACTGTTACCTCACTCAATTGTGAGATTAGATTTTGAATCCCCGTGCTCTGTTACTTAACCAGATTATTCTGTGCACTTTATTTGTTTGGCATGTTGTAGGGAAATATCCCTTACCAGTGCAGAATAGAAGTTGAGTCGCAAATCAAGGTTCAAAGCGTGTCTTTATTGTACAATTACTGGGATCCCAGGGAGACCCCCGTAGCCAGCTCAGAAACAGTGGCTTGGCCACGTTGATCTCAATTAAATCACATCAGCTCTGGATCTTTATAGGGATCCAAAATTCGCGCGGGAACATTTGATTATGCCTTTTTTTACACAATGTATAAAGTGGTCTGTCAGTTTCAAAAGTCCCTAGGAAGTTTCATGGATTAGCATTTGTATGGTGTGTGTTCGTGTTAATGGGATTACTTGGTCCTGCCCCGGTGTCTAAATGCGTTTCCCATTACTATCTCTATGTGTCCTCTTATTTAAATTGGTCCTATTGTTCCGTGTCTGTGTTTCCTGCTTGTGAGATTGAGTGTTAATGTCATCCTGTCCTGTTGGGTGTCTGGGGTATTTCATTCTTAACCTTTTATCCTTATCTCTTAGTTTATCAGATTTTTATGTCTGCCTTGGCCGAATTGGTAATATTTCAGTGATAGCTTGGTTTTGATAACCCACTCTCTGTCTCGTTTCATAGGGATCTTGATCGTCCTTGGCCAGTTTAAAATGCAGCTATGCGCTGTTGCTAGGCAGATTAGGGATCTTCCGTAGTTTCTGAAATTCGTGAGTCTCTCAGCTGTGCAGGGGGAGACCCGATCGAATATCCATCCGGGGGTGCCCCTCTGCATTGTTGGCCCGTTATGAGTGGTGCCAATTAGTCCAATAAAAATATGTTTAATGATACAAATATGGTTTTCTGGAAAATTTCCTCCTTCAGTCCCTCCTCTCGTCCAGGGGGTGCCATTCATGGCTGACCCCCCATGGACGACCTTCAGAGGAACAGTGATTTGTACAGCTGTTGTCCTTGCCGTTGTTCCTCCTCTTCTGGGTCGTTGCTAAGTTCTTGCATCTGGATACTGGCAGTGGGTAGCATTCTTGATGTAATATTTGCACATATCACTTTAATACAGGTTAGGCCAAGGCAGAGTGTGAACAGGATGGCTACTACTAGGATCAATCCCTTCATAATATATGCTCCCCAAACTGTGTTAAACAGCCATCCTAACCACCCATCAGTCCCTGTTAACCCCTGTTTAAAGTTATCCAATTGCTTTTGTATCCCGGACATGGCTGCTGTTATGTTTAGTGTCTCGTCGTGTACGTATGTGATGCATTTTTCCTTGATGATGGTGCATACCCCCCCTTGTCTGGCTAGCTGATAGTCCACCGCATATCTCGTTTGTTGTGTGTATAGTCTGAGTTCTGCGAGTTCTTGGTCAATTGCGCCTAATGCTTGTAGGGTGTTGTTTCCTAAAATGGTCAGTCCACATATGAAGAAGTTCCTATTACTGGCACTGATCACCCCTGCGGCGCCTCCCAGGGATAGTGTCCCCAGAAATCCATATCCTAAAGAAGACGCTAGTGTGACAGGGGCCTGCCAGTCGGAGCAAAATTCTGCGCTGATGGCCCTGGTCACTATGCGTTTCTGGACATGCCCTTCGCTTGGGCATGGAACCGTGAGAGGTCTGATTGTCCCTACGGAAAAGAACCTTGGAGGCCTGTCTGTGGCCGTCATATATACATTTTTAAATAAAAACACGTACCCGTCTTTAACCCGATAACATGCATTACCCCGGGGTCGTTTGACCGCATGGCCCCATCTTGTGGAACCTTCCCTCCCCCTGGACTGTCCACTTGATTGTACCTCTTGGTGAGAATCAAATGGATATGTCCCTGAGGCTGAGCTTACGTGGGTGCCGTTGCACTTGCCACACATAAGCTGCCTACCCGCGGTGACTGCAATGCATTTTTGTTGCTTGCAGTCACAAGTGAAGTGTCCTTCCCGGACCCGGCACTCCTGGAGAGCACAATGTGCCTCAGCGCACGAATCATTTTTAGGGACAAAGGCATGCACGCACCCCCATCCCTCTCCCTTAAAACATTGTGGGTAGTTCCCATGTGTCTCCTCCGGTTGGGGTCCCGTCCCCCTTAGAATTCCCGGCTCAGTGAGCTCTACACACCTTCCTTGTATCCCTTGCTTAAAGTACCCAATATGTTCTTTGCAGGGTGCCCCCGATGTGTCAATAGTGAATAACTCTTGTGGGAGCCACCCTGGTGTTGCGATGAATAGGGAGTTTACTGATCGCGCTGAGGGGTAACAAGCGGTCCTATTCCCATAGATCTGGATGTGTGTTTTCAGGAATAGGTTTCCTTCCATGATTGGTGGTTCTGCTCCCCTAACCCCCATATGTTGGAGTGTATTTACAATGGTCAGGGTTATTATCAGATATGTCCCTGTTCCCATATCGCTCTTTTTTTTTCAACAGTATTTTACAATTACAGTATATACAGAAAATAAACAGGCAATTAAATTAAAAGTAGTTGGTTCCGACGTCTTGATAGTAGATCTGGTCCTGGTTCCTGTGGAAGTTGAATGAGCAAAACGGTATTTTTTAGTTCATTTGTCCTCATATAGTTTCAATTGGGTCCAGTGTTTCCAGACCCCTTGTCCCCTTATATCTATACAGGCACAGGTATCTCCGCTAATAATGACCTCGTAAGGTCCATGCCATCTTGGGGCAAATCCTGGTTTTGCAGGAAGCACTTTTGTTAATACCCGGCTCCCGGCTTTTGGGACTTCTGGTAATATTTCTGAGTCCCCCTCTGCGTCGACCTGTGCCTGATTAGAAATTACGGACCGGCGCATCCCCTTCAATTGGGTGCTAAGGTCTCGGATGTATCGTCGGATCCTATCTTTTATCGGACCCACATCTGTCCAGCCTGTAATAATGTTTTCGGGTAAGTGCATTGCTCGCCCGGTCATCAGCTCGTATGGAGTCAAGCCGGTAGTTCGATTTGTGGTCGCCCTAAGCCTCATCAGAACTGCAGGTAGGACTTCTGTCCAATTTCTACCTGAGGATTGCATTGCTTTTGCCATTGTTGTTTTTAGAGTCCGATTCATCCTCTCCACCATCCCGGAACTTTGTGGGTGATAGGGGATGTGAAATTTTTGTTTTATTCCTAATAGTTGGCAAATGTTTTTCAGAACCTTTCCTGTGAAATGTGTTCCCTGGTCCGAATCAACTTGGAATTGGCATCCCCCATCCATAGCAAGCTTAGTGTGAATTAAATAACACTTTGTACTGGCCTTTTTTGGCTGCAATTGGACATCCATTCATTTGTATGTAATCTTATCAAAAGACATCGCTTTCCCCATTAAAATCACATGCCATACAGCTCCGATCTTTATATGATGTACTCTTACATTATCTCTAATTTGATCATTTGTTTGCGTGCAAGTGCCGCACCACAGTACTTCACAAAATAATTATGTCTTTATCAATATTCAATATAGTATATGAATATATCATACAAAGTTGGTTAAGGCTTTTCAGGATTTGATGTTATTCTTGTGTCTATATGGCAGTGCTATACTGTATAATAAAAATAATCAAGCGGCAGTTGTATCATACCACTTTACACATCGTACCCGTGATATCCAAACCCTTTTAATTTAAGCCGTTTCTTTTTTTTAAACTGAGCTCCAGATCGAAACCCCCGCACCCTAGGAAAAGTAACAGGCGCCGAATCAAAATCAAAGCAGGTACAATACATACCAGTTATTTGATTAGGAACATTTTGGTTTCTTAACTGACTAGGTTTTAAGCTTTGCAGTGCTTTTATATTTGGCAAACCTTGAACCTTGATGGCTCATGAAATTCCGACGGCAGTACATAATTTTAACTAGTTCAGAATACTAAACTATCTGACGTTCGCAAATCGCGATATTCTGCGATTAATACTGTATTTCACTGACTTGATACACTTTAAACTAATTCATAGACCTCAGTCTTTTGTTCCTGCTTTTCTACCTTTCCACAAAATAACTTATTTTCTTCTCTTAACTCCTCAACTAACTCTTATAATTTCTACTTCAAGACAAAGGAAAGAGCACATGCTTCCTTCCAAGGTTTAAATCCTTTCTTAACATTAAAACAAACAACAACAAAGCATCCACGCAACCACTTTGTTTAAACACACACACACACACACATGGAAGCTTCCAAAAGTCATTCCACAGTACATCCTTTTTCATTCAAACTTATCATTTCAGACTGGGATGAGTGTAAAACATTCAAAGAGAATACTGAACATTGATTAAGACAATCGCTTTTATTCTTCTTTCTTCCAAACTGTAATTGACTCAAAACAGAAGTAAATTCAAGAAATCCTATCACTTTAATTTTTAACAGTTTTAACACTCTCCCAGCCCCCTGAGGCTAAACCAAGGTGCAATGTACTGCACCCACTGCCTGTAGCAAACATTCCACAGGAACAAAGAGCTCCCTGCTCTCAATCTAATTACAACAACAACCACCTACATTCGACAAGCTACCAGATCTCACAAACACACTGAAATACAAAAACTAAGATCTCTCCTATCCATCTGCTGCCTTTCCCCTGGCGTAAAAGGCTTATAGGTTGCCTTTGGTTGTGCTAACGTCCCTCCTCTCGTGACTGGCGCTAGATTATAATTTTCTACGTTTTCTTCTGATGCTGGAGCGGTTGTATGTTTCTGCACTGACTCGTATGGGCGCCGAGGGTCCGTTTCCTCTGATCTCTGCGTTATCTCCGCAGTGTGTCTTCTGTGTTCTAATTCCCTCACTCTCTCCTGTAATACTTTAATTTGTTCTGTCTCTTTGTGTCTCTCCTCCATTGAGGCATTTACTTCCTCAATTAGTCCAGCTAACTGGGTCACTAATATTACTCCCATTACTTTTGTTTTGTCCCGTTTAACTCCGTCTACCCACTTTCTTTGATCTTCTAAAGTTTGTGATGCGTTCCACCCGTTCCGTTTCATCTTTGCAACAATCGCTTCTCTGGCTAACAGATACTTCAAAATGAGAGCTACTGCAGTTTCTCCCTTAACAACGTGGTCTGCCATTTTTCTGTCTAGCAGTCCTGCAACCCCCGTATGCTGGCTGCTACAGTAAAAGTGCCTCAACTCTCTCCCTTATCTCCTGTCACTGATACTGCCCCAGCACCGTCTGTATTGCTGTAGGTCCTCGTAGTGAGGTTCCAGTGGGTCTCTTTCCCCTGGGCTCCCCCAACTATTCCTGACACCTCACGCTTGGACTATTTTGTGTTGTCTTATTGGGATGTGTGCTGGTTGTTTAGTGGGTTTGTCCGCCCCTGTTCCCAGCCCCTCTAAGTACAACGCCTCCCGCTCGGCCACCACCCCCACTAGCAGGGTTGATCCGTTACCCCAAAACCGGGTATCCTGCTATGGGCTGTGGTGTTCCCTACAGACGAACAAGGTTATCAAACTCCGCCCGGGTCCCTAATGGATCCTCCGTCGTCGTGTCTCTTGGTCAGGATGGATCGGGTCCCCTTTTCCTCAACACTTACACACATGTATTCTGTTATCAAAGCCCCTGTTATAGTTAGTAACTGTATCGACTCTGAGGTTGTTCGTCCCTTCAGGGTCAGTGTTGTTACCCGATTTACACTGTCCGTGCCTTGCACCCTGAGTGCCTGTGCCTCTTAGCGCCCGCTTCAAAACCCAACCTTAGCGTGGGAGATTTCTCCTCTTAACGTCCAGTTTAGGGTAGGGCACCTTGAGTCAAGCACTCCCTTGTCCTATTGCCTTGGCACAGACAGTGGTTTCATTTACAATCCTGGGTTAGTTACACCAATTAGTTCTGCATGCGGTACTTATCTTTATATTAGTCTTAATTCCTGTTATCAAATAGCCCAAAACCTGTTATCTTTACCTCTGGTCCTTTACTCCTATTAAAGTTAAAAGTTACTTACCTTTTTCCACGCGGTCGTTCTGACCTGTACCTCTTTAGTGCGGACTTCTGTTTCAATTTAAAAACTTAGGCAAGATTATACAGTTCTACAAGACAACAATACTTAAAACAGACAAACCCTAACCCTTAAAGGTACCTCACTTTGAACGGAGACCTGCACTCGCCTTTGACTGCTCTGGATTTGTATCAGATTCGTTTAAATTTGATCCCGACTTTCAAACTGTGGCCATCAGTCAGAAGTCAGATATCAAATCCTGCCGACTACGCCATTTTGTTGTAGGGAAATATCCCTTACCAGTGCAGAATAGAAGTTGAGTCGCAAATCAAGGTTCAAAGCGTGTCTTTATTGTACAATTACTGGGATCCCAGGGAGACCCCCGTAGCCAGCTCAGAAACAGTGGCTTGGCCACGTTGATCTCAATTAAATCACATCAGCTCTGGATCTTTATAGGGATCCAAAATTCGCGCGGGAACATTTGATTATGCCTTTTTTTACACAATGTATAAAGTGGTCTGTCAGTTTCAAAAGTCCCTAGGAAGTTTCATGGATTAGCATTTGTATGGTGTGTGTTCGTGTTAATGGGATTACTTGGTCCTGCCCCGGTGTCTAAATGCGTTTCCCATTACTATCTCTATGTGTCCTCTTATTTAAATTGGTCCTATTGTTCCGTGTCTGTGTTTCCTGCTTGTGAGATTGAGTGTTAATGTCATCCTGTCCTGTTGGGTGTCTGGGGTATTTCATTCTTAACCTTTTATCCTTATCTCTTAGTTTATCAGATTTTTATGTCTGCCTTGGCCGAATTGGTAATATTTCAGTGATAGCTTGGTTTTGATAACCCACTCTCTGTCTCGTTTCATAGGGATCTTGATCGTCCTTGGCCAGTTTAAAATGCAGCTATGCGCTGTTGCTAGGCAGATTAGGGATCTTCCGTAGTTTCTGAAATTCGTGAGTCTCTCAGCTGTGCAGGGGGAGACCCGATCGAATATCCATCCGGGGGTGCCCCTCTGCATTGTTGGCCCGTTATGAGTGGTGCCAATTAGTCCAATAAAAATATGTTTAATGATACAAATATGGTTTTCTGGAAAATTTCCTCCTTCAGGCAAAAAGGCAAATAATTTTGTGACAATAATCAACATCTAAGGCGGAGATAGATGATTGAAAGATATCGGAAGAGGGAAAGTAAGGACCCGTAGCACCATGAAACCCCGGTCTGCCTACCCTCCTCGCACGTTGTTCTCCTGGGCCCCGACAACACTATTTTGAGGGACAAAGTGGCAGGCAAAGCTATGGGAAAGAGATGCCAGCGTTTGGTTGAGAATCTACTATTGAGCATCGAATGTAGAACTGTAACTGATTAAGATTTGTTGGTTTTGAAATAACAGAAATTAAAAATAACTTTTCTTCACAAGTTTCAATGATTTTTGTGTGGTTCAAAGATCAAAAGAGTTGGAATTCAGAACTGGGCAATCTCTTGTATCTGGACAGATAAGGACGAAGCATGGCATGGTTCAGAGTTTTACTAAAGGGAACACCCTAGGGGATTTTCTGGCTGTTTACTCCCCACCACCATTGCAAGCGAGGACGGGGAATTTGGCGCTCAGCCAAATCTCCGCTCACTGCAGCGGGAGTGGAAAATCCTGCCGGTGTGAACGGCCCGGAAAATTCCACCCTTAGTTTGGGCGGCATGGTAGCACAATGGTTAGCACTGCTGCCTCACGGTGCCAGGGACCCGGGTTCGATTCTGACCTTGTGTCACTGTCTGTGTGGAGTTTGCACATTCTCCCCGTGTCTGCGTGGGTTTCCTCCGGGTGCTCCGGTTTCCTCCCGCAGTTCGAAAGATGTGCTGGTTAGGTGGATTGAATCATGGAATCATAGAATTCACTAGTGTTTCACTGCTCTACAGATGGACCTGAATGGCACCGATCGTCCATTGACACTTCTGGAAACTGCACTTGTGGATCTGATTTGATTTGCTTTGATTTAATTTATTATTGTCACCTGTATTAGTATACAGTGAAAAGTATTGTTTCTTGCGCACTATACAGACAAAGCATACCGTTCATAGAGAAGGAAACGAGAAAGTGCAGAATGTAGTGTTACAGTCATAGCCAGGGTGTAGAGAAAGATAAACTTCATGCAAAGTAGGTCCATTCAAAAGTCTGATGGCAGCAGGGAAGAAGCTGTTCTTGAGTCGGTTGGTACGTGATCTCAGACTTCTGTATCCTTTTCCCGATGGAAGAAGTTGGAAGAGAGAATGTGTGTGGCGTCCTTAATTATGCTGGCTGCTTTTCCAAGGCAGCGGGAAGTATAGACAGAGTCAATGAATGGGAGGCTGGTTTGAGTGATGGACTGGGCCACGCCTAGCTTCGACACACTGAGAGACAACTTTCCCCTACCCTTTCTAGTTTATTGCGGTCTTGAACAGAGCAGGAGCCATACCAAGCTGTGATAGCACCGGAAAGAATGCTTTCTATGGTGCATCTGTAAAAGTCAGTGAGAGTTGTAGTGGACATGCCAAATTTCCTTAGTCTCCTGAGAAAATAGAGGCATTGGTGGGCTTTCTTAAATATAGCACCTGCTTGGAGGGACCAGGTAGTTGGTGATCTGGACACCTAAAAACTTGAAGCTGTCGACCATTTCTACTTCGTCCCGATTGATGTAGACAGGGGCATGTTCTCCACTACGCTTCCTGAAGTCGATGACAATCTCCTTCATTTAGTTGACATTGAGGGGGTGATTATTGACGTTGCACCTGTTCACCAGATTCTCTATCTCTTTCCTGTTGAGTTGGAGCAGCGAAGAAGGTGGCCGATGATGTCCTCCATGCTTGGAAGGCCAATATGTGGGTTCACACATGACGGATAGTTATTTGGCCAAGGAGTGAAGAAAGAAATGAAGAGAATTGGAAGGGGCTATTGGAGGAGAAAATCTATTTTATGAAATACCCCAAACAGCACGGAACGCTTACGGGATGCCTGGTGTACAATCCAAAAGCAACAACAACTTGGCCTTTGATGGAGTAAGATGCTTCGTAGGAGCATTCTGAAAGAAAATTTGACACTGAGAAGAACTCAGAAGAAAGGGGGATAGGCGGGTCAAAGGGGTCTTAGGCAGCATCTTAAATGTAGCTGGGGGTGTGAGGAATTCCAGTGCTTAGGGCCAAGGCTGCTGATTTATGAATGTAAAGGATCTTAAATATAAATCAAAGGTTCACAGAATGTGTTATTTAATCTGACGCAAGTGGATCCTCCATTTATGTTAACAAATAATCAGGCATTTTAAAGGACGGCCCAATGAACAAAACAACAATTATTGTGCTATCCACCCACCACAAGGTGGCGCTCAAATGATTTCGAACGTCACAAGACGGGCGTCTCTGAACGATTTGCTCCTAAATTATCACCAGATCGGACTGTCTCCATAACTTGCCTCCAACAGCTCCTTATAACAACAGACATTTATCTGCTGCCTGCAAAGCTATGGATGTTGCAGGCCCTCTAAGCGGGATGTGCTGTGTGTCCTGTGTGAAACCCCATACTGTGAAGCGTGCACACATGTGCTTTCCAGATGTGCACAAGCTGCTTCCCGATTGGCCACATCGTGAGATCAAACGTCCAGGGCAGCGGATTTGATGCATAGTTTGCAAAGTCGTCACCTGCCACCCAAAGAACAATTATTCTGCTACTAATTTAAACTCTCTCCAAGCATTCCAGTTTAATGTAATAAATAAAGGCAGGAATCGACTCTTAATTCTCTTCACAATCTTCCTTCATTTAACACTTTCGGTACCAAACTCAAACTTACAACAGTTGCAGCACATTAACTCATTTGCTGAACTTTACGACTCTTAACTGAACTTTAACTCTTCACTGAACATTAGCTCTCTAACTGAACATTAATTCTAATTCTTTAACTGAAAATAGATACTACCCAGTGTAGAATGGAATGGCCAGTCTGCTCCCAATGTAGAGACTGTCCTTGTGGTTCTTCTCTGAAGATGCCATTATTGTTGTGACAATCATTGTTGTCGTCGTTCTTTCTCTATCTTCAGAACATCCCTACAGCGCGGGGCCCACCTCTGTAAGCAGTCAGGCCACCCAGATCTCAGGGAGGGTGATTTAAAGAATCATAGAAACCCTACAGTGCAGAAGGAGGTCATTCGGCCCATCAGGTCTCTAATCCCTCTAACCTACACATCCCGGCACACCACGGGGCAATTTTTAGCATGGCCAATCCACCTAACCCGCACATCTTTGGACTGTGGGAGGAAACCGGAGCACCGGGAGGAAACCCACGCAGACACGGGGAGTGCGTGCAGACTCCACACAGGCAGTGACCCAAGACGGGAATTGAACCCAGGTCCCTGGCGCTGTGAGGCAGCAGCGCCAACCACTGTGCCACCGTGCAGCACCATATAGTTCAACTCCTGCCTCTGCGGTGTCTCAGGAAGTGCTGTGTTTTTGAAAATGGTGTGGTAATTTCCTGGATTTGGCAAGGAGAGTTGCCATGTCCTCGTATGTGCAGAACTTGGCTATCAGTTTCTGCTCAGCGATTCTGTGTTGTCGTGTGTGTCGTGAAGGCTGCCTTGGAGAACGCTTACCCACAGATCAAAGGCCATTATCTTGTAATTGAGTTTGTGTCTATAAATGCCCTGTTTGTGAAACAAATCCTGCACTCACCTGATGAAGGAGCAGCGCTCCAAAAGCTCGTGCTACCAAATAAACCTGTTGGACTTTAACCTGGTGTTGTGAGACTACTTACTGTGCCTACATGTCCTGACAGGGAGGGAAGGTGGGGTGACCACTCATAAAGGCCTCAGCTGGGATGGGGGCTGCAGCAAGAGTGCCTCAGGGTCTGCAGCACACCAGGGAGATGGGGCAGGGACGACGGAGAGGGAAGGCACTGTATGATGCCCTCCACCAAGATGGAACCAGTCTCCTCCCTTCTCCTCATCTCAGACAGCGCCCTCTGCTGAGCAGCCAAACAAACCATCCCCCCCATCCCGGCCCAGCCTGGCTGCAGACCGAGGCCCAGTGATTCGCTGAATGATGACCTCAGCCTCTGAGCTACCTGCTGTACCAGTACCTGAGCTAGTGGCTATGAGTTCATAGCCTGTGCTCAGTTCTGGTCGCCTCACTATAGGAAGGATGCGGAAAAGATTGAAAGGGTGCAGAGGCGATTTACAAGGATGTTGCCTGGATTGAGAGGCATGCCTTATGAGGATAGGCTGAGGGAGCTCGGTCTTTTCTCCTTGGAGAGACGAAGGATGAGAGGAGACCTAATAGAGGTGTACAAGATGTTGAGAGGCATAGATCGGGTGGACTCTCAGAGGCTTTTTCCCAGGGTGGAAATGTCTGCTACGAGAGGACACAGGTTTAAGGTGCTGGGGGGTAGGTACAGGGGAAATGTTAGGGGTAAGTGCCATGAATAAAGTCTCTATGGGCCTTCTGCTCAGGGCCAGCCCACTTCAGAGCAATGCTACAGAAAAGGAGAACAACTGCATTTATATAGCACCTTTTTTGTCACCAGATATCTCAAAATGCTTTACAACCAATGAAGTGCTTTAGAAGATAAAAGCAGATGACTGCGGATGCTGGAATCTGAAACCAAAAAAGAAAACGCTGGAAAATCTCAGCAGGTTTGGCAGCATCTGTGAGGAGAGTGCTTTAGAAGGATGCTCCCTGTTGTAATGTAGGAAACATGGCAGCCAATCTGTCCACAGCAAGCTCCCACAATGGCTCGATAATCTGTTTCTGTGATATTGAGGGATAAATATTGGTCCGTATACCAGGGGTAACTCCCTTGCTCTTCTTTTGAGACAGTGCCGTGGGACTACCTGAGAAGGCAGGCGGGGCCTCAACCCTGAGAGAGCTCCTCTGACAGTGCAGCACCCACTCAGTACTGCACTGGAGTGTCAGCATTGATACGATTAGGTAGCTAAAGAGGCAGTGCCGGACTCAACAGCGACCGAATGAATGACTATCCCTGTGCTGGAACACAGGCCGAACCGTATGCTTAGCCTAAGAAACCCCATCGAGGTAAGACACTGAAAAGGTGAGCTGAGCACAGTCTGAGACCTTTCAATCCAAACCTTCCAATTTCTATTTTCCTTAATTTGATTTGATTTGATTTATTATTGTCACATGTATTAACATAGTGAAAAGTATTGTTTCTTGCGCGCTATACAGACAAAGCATAGCGTTCATGGAGAAGGAAAGGAGAGAGTGCAGAATGTAGCGTTACAGTCATAGCTAGGGTGTAGAGAAAGATCAACTTAATGCGAGGTAAGTCCATTCAAAAGTCTGAAAGCAGCAGGGAAGAAGCTGTTCTTGAGTTGGTTGGTGCGTGACCTCAGACTTTTGTATCTTTTTCCTGACAGAAGAAGGTGGAAGAGAGAATATCCGGGGTGCGTGAAATCCTTAATTATGCTGGCTGCTTTGCCGAGACGGTGGGAAGTGTAGACAGAGTCAATGGATGGGAGGCTGGTTTGCGTGATGGATTGGGCTACATTCACAACCTTTTGTAGTTTCTTGCGGTCTTGGGCAGAGCAGGACCCATTTGTGAAGTAGCAATTTAATGTCGGTAAAGATGTAAAAAATTGTAAAAAAAATGGCTGGAGGGAAAAAGACATTGCGAGAGGTCCCGGATTCAGATCCCGGACAAGCCCCCAAATCGATCGAGAAACTCCAGAAGGTTCCGAAAGACACAAAACCTGGGTGTATATTTTTTTTGAGAGAGACTAAATTCCAGTATGACTCTGTTTGTTAATGCATGGGCATTGTATCTATTTGAACAGCATTCTAGTAGAATCTTATTTTTAGTCGGTATGTTACTTGTTTAGTTAATGTTCCCGGTTAGACAAATAAATAAATTGTTAAATATTCATTTTAAAGTGTCAGGTATTTCAGCTTCACAGGTAAGCAGCAGTTAAAAAGCAGAGGCAAGTCTCCTGCACGCCCCCCAACTCCTGAAATTATGAAGAGATTTGTGGGTTTTGAAAGGGCGGATTCAGATTCAGCCCTCTGGTAAGTCATTGGGGAGGCAATGGCCTAGTGGTATTATCGCTAGAATCCAGAAACTCAGCTAAAGTTCTGGGGACCTGGGTTCGAATCCCACCACAGTAGATGGTGGAATTCGAATTCAAATAAAAAAAATGTGGAATTAAGAATCTACTGATGACCATGAAACCATTGTCAATTGTTGGAAAAACCCATCTGGTTCATTAATGCCCTTTAGGGAAGGAAGTCTGCCATCCTTACCTGGTCTGGCCTACATGTGACTCCAAAGCCACAGCAATGTGGTTGACTCTCAACTGCCCTCATGCATGGGCAATAAATGCTGGCCAACCAGCGACGCCCATGTCCCACGAATGAATAAAAAAAAATTCACAAGCAAAATGGCAGCCCCGGGGTGGAGTTAAGGGGGGAAAAAGCCCATGTTTATTTATTACCCCACTCCCTTGTGTAGGGTGTCATGCTGGGATGATAAAGTGCAGCTTCAGGCCCAAGAGACCTCCAGCATTGGGGATCCTCGTGTGGAAAGCCCGACAACTGAAATCACCCCAGGCTTGGGGGTGGGGCTGGGGAGCAATTGTTTTCGAAGCAGCTGCTGAGGGCCCGGGGTCCTTGACATCCAACAGGGCCATCATTCTGGGGAGGATTGTGGGTGCCAAAGTCAACCACTAAACATTACTGAAGGACAGTTCACCTTCTCACACAGCTTTAACAGATTACGAGGCGAGGTATTCCTCTTTGGGGGCGTCGGTGTTCCTTCTTCAGAGGGTCAACTTCTGCATCGTAACACTATAATGTGAATGGCATTCAACAAATATTTATTTTAAGTGCTTTAATATGTTGCTAAGTACATTCGAGACAGTCCCATCTGGCTACGATTCAGTGGACGACAAAGCCTAACTCCTGAATCCAAGTTTGTGGGACTTGTTCACTTTCTGGTGTTGCTGTTTCATTCCAGATGTTGGACAGGAAATTGCTTTTGACTTGTTCTGAAATGAAGTAGCTAAATATAAAGAGAACCACAAAAAATCTCCTCAATAATTTCAGGAGTTGGGGGAGGGGGGAGGGGGGAGGATGTGGGGGATACTTGCTTCCACTTTTTAACTCTTGTTTACCTGTGAACCCGGTTCCCTGAGGAGGAGTTGTGCGATTTTACTTTTATTTTAATTTGCAGGGATATTATTTTTCTCCTCGGGGGCTTCGAGGTGAGCTGATCCCATTTCCTTCCCTCTCATTTCCAGTTGAATTAAGATTGCTGACACAACGGTTGTTTTGGTGGGTGCGTGACACTGTGAGAGGGAGTTGGGTTTTGAAAGGGCGGATTCAGATTCAGTCCTCCGTAAATCATTCACAAGCAAAATGGCAGCCCCGGGGTGGAGTTAGAGGAGGGAAAAAGGTCCATGTTTATTTATTATCCCACTCCCCAACCCCACTCCCTTGTGGAAGATATCACGCAGGGATGATAAAGTGCAACTGTAGGCCCAAGAAACCTCCAGCATTGGGGATCCTCGTGTGGAAAGGCCTACGACTGAAATCACCCCGGGCTTGGGGTGGGGTTAGGGAGCGATTGTTTTCGAAGCAGCTGCTGAGGGCCCGGTGTATCTTTGGAATGACCTTGACATCCAACAGGTCCATCATTCTGGGGAGGATTGTGGATGACAAAAATATGATTCTGTGCGCTCCACCAATGTGGTGGTGGGGGAACATGGCCACAGACCGAAAGCAGTGCGATGATGGGTGCGAAATATGTAATTGAGGTTGGCCTGTTGGAATATGAACTCCCTGATTAAGGAGTCAATTGATGGGCCAATCTGGGAGTCTTTTCCTTGTATTTAACCGGGCGTGTCAGTTCCTCTGGCACTCCCGGAGGTAGACTGCTGACTGATAGCACTCTGTGTACTGCTGTTGGAATTGTAAATAAAGGGATTTTGGTGAAGGGTCTTCTGCGTCTGAAGATTTATTACAGAATACCTTCTCCCATCTCATCAATGTGCTCATGTTGGGACTGCATCTACCTCCATTTGGAGAAGATTAAGAGCACCCAGGGCAACATGGTTGGGGATGGAGGTCTGAATGAAAGGGTCTCATTGGACCCCCTACTCATGGTACCTTGGGAATGAATTTTCCCCAAGTGTCAGTGGGGTTTTTTGTTGAGGGAGGTGTGAGTGGTAATCTTGTCCTTACTGCCACATGAATTCACCAGTATGTTTTGTACTTAGCTGGCAGCTTTCACCAGTTTCTTATTTTTAAAAGTCTACCCTCATGTTCAAATCTCTCCATTGCCTCACCCATTCTTAACTTTCTAAGCTCTTCCAACCCTACAATTCTCTGCAGGAACAACATCCCTCCAACCCGAGCCTCTTGCGCAATCCCCGCTTCCTTTTCCACATTGATGGCCATTCCTTCAGCTGCCCAGTAGATGATGACGTACTGATAATGTCACTGGACTACTAATCCCGAGGCCCAGGCTAATGCACTGGAAACAGGGGTCCAAATCCCACTACGCAGCTGGTGGAATTTCAATCAAATTAATAAATCTGGATTATAAGACTGGTCTTGTTGACGGTGGCTATGAAATTATCGTCGATAGACATGAAAAACCCATCTGGGAAATCTGCCATCATTACCTGGTCTGGCCTACATGTGACTCCAGACCCACAGCAAAGACCCTTAACTGACTTAATAAGCCGCACAGTTCAGGGGCAATTGGGGATGGACAACAAATGCTGACCTTGCCAGCAATGCCCACATTCTAGGCAGAATAAAGCAAAAAAAAGCTCTGGCATTCTTTGCCCTAACTCTTCACCCTTTTCTCCTGGAAGGGTGGCACGGTGGCACAATGGTTAGCACTGCTGCCTCACAGCACCAGGGACCCAGGGTCTGATTCCGGCCTTGGGTGACTGTGTGGCGTTTGCACGTTCTCCCCGTGTCTGCGTGGGTTTCCTCCGGGTGCTCCGGTTTCATAGAATCACGAAATCATCGAACCCTACAGTGCAGAAGGAGGCCACTCGGCCCATCGAGTCTGCACCGACCACAATCCCACCCAGACCCTATCCCCATAACTTCATGCATTTACCCTAGCTAGTCCCCCTGACACTAAGTGTCAATTTAGCATGGCCAATCCACCTAACCTGCACATCTTTGGAGTGGAGAATGTGCAAACTCCACACAGACTGTGACCCAAGCTGGGAATCGAACCCAGGTCCCTGGCGCTGTGAAGCAGCAGTGCTAACCACTGTGCCACCATGCTGCCCCACCACTGTGCCACCGTGCCGCCCCACACTTTCCTCCCACACTCCAAAGATCATAGAATCATAGAATCCCTACTGTGCAGAAGGAGGCCATTTGGTCCATCGAGTCTGCACCGACCTCAATCCCACCCAGACCCTATTCCCTTAACCCCATTTACCCTGCTAGCCCCCCTGACACTAAGAGGCAATTTAGCATGGCCAATCCACCTAACCTGCACATCTTTAGAGTGTGGGAGGAAACCGGAGCACCCGGAGAAAACCCATGCAGACACGAGGATAACATGCAGACTCTGCACAGACAGTTACCCAAGCCTGGAATCAAACCTGGGTTGTGCTGGTTGGGTGGATTGGCCATGGGAAATGCGCGGCTGTTCGCTGGCAGTGGATTCTCTGCTCTCATTGGAAGCGCACCCCCGCTGTGGGTTTCCCAGCGGAGTGAGGTGACTACAATGGAAAATCCCACTGATGGCGGCAGGACCGGAAGATCCCGCCACTGCCGAATGGCACGCTGCCTCTCGCTACCGAGAAACACACGGACGGGAAGCTGGAGAATTCCGGCTGAGATTTTCTTTTCTCTCTCAGAGGCTTGCGAGTCTGTGGAACTCTCTTCTCCAGAGAGTGGCAGAGGAAGGGTCAGTGAATATTTTTAAAGAAGAGGCAGATTTAGATAAAAATAACACTTGTTAATTATTTTCTGTCCGTCTCTTTTATCTTGACAAGCGGCGGGGGGGGGGGGGGGGGGGGGGGGGCGGCGGTCGGGGTGAAAGGTTATTGGGAATAGGTGTTGGAGAGGAGAACTGAAATCAGCAGGGGGTTGACCAAGAGGCTAGGGAAATTAGCACATCAGCAGCAGCACCCTCACTGTAGACTGGCTCTCTCTGCATATGCATGAAATAGTCAGCGCAGACAAAAGGTGGATGTTTCACTGTATCTATCAACAGGACAGCTGAATGTCCTTACTAACAGCACCGCAACTGGAATAAAGACATGATTAAGTGACCATTGTCTGAACGGACATTCCATCCATCCACCACTAAAGATTATGACATAACAGATGGGATGTGATTAAACAGCTTTTGTCTTGGGCCTACCTCTTTGTACCATATGTAAATAATTTACGGGCGTGCGTGACTAGAAACAATTATCTTTACTAGAAGTTGTAGGAATTGCCCTATAAAAAAGCTGACTGTACACAGCTGAGCAGAGAAGACTGAAGAAGTCTTCGGAGTTCTCCAGTTCTCTCCTTATCAATAAGAAGGCAATAATCCGATCAGTCATGAACGCTATGTCCGAATATCTTTCAGGCACCGACATAGGCAAGAATGTGGGGTTGAAACCCCAATCAGATCAGCCATGACCTTACTGACTGGTGAAGCAGGCTTGAGGGACCGAGTGGCCTACTCCTGCTCTTAATTTGTATGTAGGTATCTCCTTCTCTTCATCCTATCTGTCATTCGCAATCTTTATTTTACTTTCTGTCCATCATTTAAATCTAATTGCTATTTTCTGCTTTACCCTTGCTGGTTTAGACTCTGCTGGGTGAATTTTAATGTGCTGACATTCACAGGAGAAGCTGGCAAGGTGTTAAGAACTGAGAAGAGTGGAGCAATGGATTTCTCTAGGTAGTTTTGTATAACTAAACCATGACATGGGCATCTCATTCCTGGTTTTCCTGACTGATTAGAGGGAGCGGGAGTGAGCACCAGGCACACCTGACATTTGAAGCTTTGTTATTCACAGGAACCTTGCTGAGATCCAAACCCAACCATCCATTACGAGAATGGCAGATTCTCAACGAGGGAAGGCTGTACGACTGAACTCAGTCACATCCTTCCAAAAGTACAGTGGTCACCCGATCTGTGTTAGGCCTCTGCACCGTACTGCAGCTCGCAATGTGAGTGGTGAATACAGTGTGCTAAACCCAAAGAGGTACACACAGATCGTTTTGGGACCTTGGACGGCGAGAAGGAAGGAGGTGAAAGGGCAGCTTTCGCTTTGCTTGCAAGCTAGGATGCCGCGGGGAGGGGGAGGGGACATTGGGGGTGATGGGGGAGTGGACCTGGTGTCACGGAAGAAATAGCCCCTTTGGAATTCGGAAGAGGGAGGGGAGGGGAAGATGGGTCCAGTGTGACATCACAACCGAAGCGGTGGAAATGGTGTCGGATGATCCATTGAAATACTGAGGCTGGTGGATAGGAAGGTGAGGACAAGGGGAACCGTTTCATCGTTCGAGGAGGGAGGGGAAGGGATGGGAGCTGGGAGAACCTGGCTGTGATCCAGTCAACCAGGGTGGGGGTGGGGAGGAATAAACAAGGAATGTACAGCTGTACGGGGGTAAGCACTTGCATGTTAACACGGTGTTAAATTGTCCATTTTCTATTCAGTATTTACGCGATATCAGTTTTATTTTGAAGCTTCTTGTCCAGTTAACTCCTTGTTGCCTCTTGCTGCCTAGTGGCCTTGAGGAGAATGGTGTGATAGCATCGAAGATGAGCAATGGTTGTCAGTGAGAGGATGGACTATTGACTGTGGGAACACTGGGGTACGGAATAGCACAGTAAGAGTTTTAACAACACCAGGTTAAAGTCCAACAGGTTTATTTGGTAGCATCCCCACATCATGACAACGTACGGAATAGCTCCAGGGGTTGGTGTGCATGGCTGCACTGCCTCAGATTAGATGAAGCATGCCCGGGTGTCCCGGGTATGCCTGAGGCGAGCAGCTGAAGACACCTTGCCCACATCAGGCTCCTCCTGTCCCTTTTAAAATACAGAACAGTCATAAAACAAACAGTCATGGACGAAAAGAAATTGGTTTAGGTTGGAGGGTCACAGTTTTTTTTTTTAACTGGTCGGTGCAACATCGTGGGCCGAAGGGCCTGTTCTGCGCTGTAATGTTCTATGTTCTATGTTCTAAAGATCAAAGAACAGTACAGCACAGGAACAGGCCCTTCAGCTCTCCAAGCCTGTGCCGATCATGATGCTTGTCTAAGCTAAAACCGTATGCACTTACAGAGTCCGTATCCTTCCATTCCTATCCTATTCATGTATTCATCTAGTTGCCCCTTAAATGCCGCTATCATACCTGCTCCCACCAGCTCCCCAGGCAGCGCATTCCAGACATTCACCACCCACATTTCCTCTAAACTTTTCCCCACTCACCTTAAACTATGTCCCCTAGAACCTGACTTTTCTACCCTTGGAAAGAGCATCTGACTATCCATCTTCATCATCTTCCTTCTCCTGCCCACCCCGCCTGCTCCCCCCCCACCCCCCCCCCCCCAACCCCCCCTCCTGCCTTGCCAGGTTATACAGGGACACCCTTGCTGGTACGTTCCGTCAAGGACATCTGAGTCATATCTTCGGCAGCGCTATGGCTTCCTCGATGCCCACCATGTGTGTCCTTGCTCGTACCTTTCCTGGGTGTCAGTGAAAGGCTTTGAAAGTGCAATCCGCTGGCTCTGCTTGAAGGTGTGAATATCTGTGCGAGTTGTGACTGCCAGAGAACGAAGGCAGCAGCTTTCTTTATCACACATATTCATGGTTATCTTTTGGTGGTTACATCCCAGCTGAACAGAGTGAAATCTCTTTAGGTTGATGAATGCTGATCTGGGGATGCCTTGATTGTTACATAGCAACGGGAGTAGGCCGTTCGGCCCGTCGAGTCGTGCTCCACCATTCGATGAGCTCATGACTGATCTGATATGATAATCCTCAGCTCCACTTTCCTGACTTAACCTTCGATTCCCTCTTACGGGTTAAAATTCTCTCTCTCTCAGCCTTGAACATTAAGCAAACAGGTTGCTATCAGTTTTTAGCATTTAAAGGCTTCCCAGCCTGCCAGTTGCTCAGCCCCTGTCACTCCCTGGTGTCCTCTCTCACCTTGTTCAGAATCAGGAAATAGAGTGGCAAGGTGACACAGTGGCTAGCGCTGCTGCCTCACAGCGCCAGGGACCCGGGTTTGATTCCTGGCTTGGATCACTGTCTGTGTGGAGTCTGCACGTTCTCCTCATGTCTGCGTGGGTTTCCTCTGGGTGCTTTGGTTTCCTCCCACAGTTCGAAAGACGTGCTGGTTAGGTGGATTGGCCGTGCTAAATTCGCCCTCAGTGTACCCGAACAGGCGCCGGAGTGTGGCGGCTAGGGGATTTTCACCGTAACTTCATTGCAGTGTTAATGTAAGCTTCACTTGTGATGAGTAATTAGACTTTGCTTTAACTTTAAAAAGGAAGTCTGGGGGACCAATGCAGTGGCAATCGATGCCAGAATCCCGGTTTAAAAAGCACTCGATTGCCGTTTAACACATAAGTAGCAGTCCCGCAGTCAATGGGGATTTTCTGAGTGCTAACTGGAGTATTCAAGTTAAAGGCGACGGTTTGCTGCCGGCTTCTGAAGATGTTTGAAATGTTTGCTGTTTTAGCCCCCTGCATGCACTGACACGTGCCCACACCCCGCTGTCTCTCTCAGTGAAGATTCTTGACGAACTTGGCTGTTTCTTGGCCTCCTCACAAAGAGGAGGCGATGGCCCAGTGGTATTATCGCTAGACTATTAATCCCAGAAACTCAGCTAATGTTCTGGGGACCCGGGTTCAAATCCCACCACGGCAGATGGTGGAATTTGAATTCAATAAAAAATATCTGGAATTAAGAATCTACTGATGACCATGAAACCATTGTCAATTGTCGGAAAAACCCATCTGGTTCACTAATGTCCTTTAGGGAAGGAAATCTGCCGTCCTTACCTGGTCTGGCCTACATGTGACTCCAGAGCCACAGCAATGTGGTTGACTTTCAATTGTCCTCAGGCAATTAGGGATGGGCAATAAATGCTGGCCAACCAGAGACACCCATGTCCCACAATGAATTTTAAAAATGCCAAGGATCCCCCATGGGGGGAGGGGGTGGGGTTGGAGATGTCACATGGCTTGGAAGCCATAAGAAAGCCTGTCTGTACTCTCAAATCTTCAGAGCCTCTGTAGGCTGCTGTCACCGGGGTGAACAGTCAGTGTTGCTCCCATGCCGTGGACTGCGGCCCCATCACATTCCCATAATCACAATCACATCCGTTGGTGTTTGGTCGCTGTTGTTGTGTCAGTCAATGCAGCGGTCGATCAGCACAGTGCAAATACTCACAAGCAGCAAGTGACCGACTGACCATCCGTCAATCCGTTATTGGAGGTGAATATTGGCTGGGATACCTGGAAAACAGCCGGCTTCTCTTCAGATAACTCCAGGAGCTCTTTTACATTCCACTTAAGCAAGGATCTGGATTTAATATCCTCAATTCCACTTTACCACCTTATCCCCATTGCCCTTGATTCCCTTACTGATTAAAAATCTGTCCAAAGATGTGCAGGTTAGGTGGATTGGCCATGTTAAATTGCCCCTTAGTGTCCAAAGATGTGCAGGTTAGGTGGATTGGCCATGCTAAATTGCCCCTTAGTGTCCAAAGATGTGTAGGTTAGGTGGATTGGCCATGCTAAGTTGCCCCTTAGTGTCCAAAGATGTGCAGGTTAGGTGGATTGGCCATGCTAAATTGCCCCTTAGTGTCCAAAGATGTGTAGGTTAGGTGGATTGGCCATGCTAAATTGCCCCTTAGTGTCCAAAGCTGTGCAGGTTAGGTGGATTGGCCATACTAAATTGTTCCTTAGTGTCCAAAGATATGCAAGGTAGGTGGATTGGCCGTGCTAAATTGCCCCTTAGTGACCAAAAATGTATAGATTCGGTGGATTGGCCATGGTAAACGCACGGTGTTATGGGGATAGGGTGGTGGGGAGGGCCTGGGTGGGATGCTCCTTCAGTGAGTCAGTTCAGACTTGATGGGCTGAACGACCTCCTTCTGCACTGTAGGGATTCTGTGAAAGGGATTCTGTTAATATCACACCCAACAACACCAAAGCTGCAGCATTTCCTCAGTCGGCACAGAAAATGTGCTCAGGTCTCTGGAGTGAGTCTCGAATCCAACGATTTCTGACTGTGGGGCAACAGGGCTTTGTCAGAGCCAAGCCGACAATTTTGCCTCGAGTGCAAGGACCAATCTCCCTTAATCGGAAACATTACCAGGCAGAGTGATCTCTACTTCGCGGATGCCGAGACTGGAAGTGCTGGATCAGTCCATTCCATGGGTGTAAAATCCGAGAAAATAATCCCTCGGGAACAGAAGGAAAGGAATGATTTGCATTTACTTAGCATCTTTCATGGTCTTGCGACCTCTCAGGACACTTTGCAACCCCAAGATACATCTTTGAGATGTCACGGCTGAAATGCAGGGAGTGTGTTAATCCACTGCCAGATCCCATAAAGGCAATGTGATGATGACCAGATAATTGGATTTAATTGAGGGATTATTCTCACTTCTCACACGAAATGTCCAAGGTTTAATATTCCAGTGCAAGAGGATTAGACTGCTCTTCCGTCACACTGTTGGGCTTTTGTGAAAATGTGTTTGGCCAATAAAGTCTGGTGAAGACAAGCTGTTGGAGATCGTTCTGCATGTTGGCTGTCGCTGCCTTTTCTTTTGCATTTTGAAATGCGATGCACTTGAGAAGCCAACCCCTTGCAGGCTCCCAGTTCTTGCCAGTTACAGGAGGCTGCAGTTGTCAACCTTCCAATCCGCCTAACCTGCACATCTTTGGACTGTGGGAGGAAACTGGAGCACCCGGAGGAAACCCACGCAGACACGGGGAGAATGTGCAAACTCCAAACAGATAGTAACCCAAGGCTGGAATTGAACCCGGTCCCTGGCGCTGTGAGGTGGTAGTGCTAACCACTGTGCCACTGTGCTGCCCATCTTCACAATCGTCGTCCTTAATCTCTAAAGCAAATTCCAATCAGTTGTCAAATAAAAATGTGGTTTCCCCCTTTCATTCATCCAAAGATGTGCAGGTTAGGTGGATTGGCCATGCTAAATTCATAGAATCCCAGATTATAAAATCCCTACAGTGCAGAAGGAGGCCATTCAGCCCATCGAGTCTGCACCGACTCCCACCCAGGCCCTATCCCCTTAACCCCACAAATTTACCCTAATCCTCCTTTGGTCAATTTACCACAGCCAATCAACCTAACCCCCACATCTTTGGACTGCGGGAGGAACCCAGAGCATCTGGAGGAAACCCACGCAGACATGGGGAGAATGTGCAAACTCCACACAGGCAGTGACCTGAGGCCAGAATCAAACCTGGGTGCCTGGCTCTGTGAGGCAGCAGTGCTGACCACTGTGCCACCCTGCCGCCCATAATTCCTCCTTAGCCACCCAAGATGTGTAGGTTAGGGGGATTGGCCACGGGAAATGTTACGGGGATAGGGCGGGTGGGTCGGCCTCTGTAAGATACTCTACCAGAGATTCGGTGCAGATTCGATAGGCCGAATGGCCTCTTCTGCACTGTCGGGATTCTACGATTGGGAGCTCTCGGTCCAGACATATTCTCCAGGTCTTAGTAGGAGCCGTGTGTGGGAGATATTCTTTTACTGGTTGCTCGGAGGCGATTGAGAACGGTTCATGTTGAAACTGTGCACTGATTTACTCTTTCTCCAGGTGGAGAAATCTCAGACACCTCCCACTACTGACAGCAAACTAAAAATAACCCTGCCGAAAATGGCAGAACGCTCATATTACCAGCCAGCACTCTGAGGCATCTTTTTATTGGAGCAAACTATTTGGGTGAGGGGTTTACGAGATGTCTGATATTTGTCGGCACGACTCTTCACTGAGGCAGAATTCGCTTTGCGGTCGTACACTGATGTTTGCAGCCTGAAGTATAGATGGGTGTCAGCAGCTGGAGTAACTTTATAAAGAACAAAGAACAGTACAGCACAGGAACAGACCCTTCGGCCCTCCAAGCCTGTGCCGATCATGATGCCTGTCTAAACTAAAACCGTATGCACTTACAGAGTCCGTATCCTTCCATTCCCATCCTATGCATGTATCTGTCTAGTTGTTCCTTAAATGTCGCTATTGTACCTGCTCCCACCACCTCCCCAGGCAGCGCGTTCCAGACATTCACCACCCTCTGTGTAAAAAACTTGTCTCGCACATCTCCTCTAAACTTTTCCCCGCACACCTTAAACCCATGTCCCCTACTATTTGATTTTCTACCCTAGGAAAGAGCACCTGACTATCCACTCTGTCCATGCCATTCATAATCTTGTAAACCTCTAACAGGTCATCCCTCAACCTCCATCATTCCAGTTGGAACAAACCAAGTTTATCCAGCCTAAATCTAACACAGTGCTCAGTGTGAGTAACTAAACCCTGGGGAAAGTCAAAAGGGGCAAAATAGCATCGGAACACGATTAAACTCCCGCAGGTCACTTCCTATGGTGGCAACATGAAAGCGTTTTGCTGTCCTCTCATTCACATAATCGTAGTGTACAGCCAGCACTAAACCTGCTGCAGATCGACTGCACAGTGAGGATGGTGGTGCAGAATTGGGAGACGTTAGCCCAGCTTCAAGCAAGCCCATGCTCCCTAAAGTCACCCTGCAGCTCGGTGGCACGGTGGCGCAGTGGTTAGCACTGCTGCCTCACAGCGCCAGGGACCCGGGTTCGATTCCTGGCTTGGATCACTGTCTGTGTGGAGTCTGCACGTTCTCCCCATGTCTGCGTGGGTTTCCTCTGGGTGCTCCGGTTTCCTCTCACAGTCTGAAAGATGTGCTGGTTAGGTGCATTGGCCATGCTAAATTTCCCCTTAGTGTCAGGAGGACTTGCAGGGTAAATAGTTGGGGTTATGGGGATAGGGCCTGGGTGGGATTGTTGTTGGTGCAGGCTCGAAAGGCTAAACGGCCTTTTTCTGTACTGTAGGGATTCTATGATTCCATGTGACCAAATTGCCCGGGAGATAAACAATAAAAAAAGTAAACTAGAGGTTAATTATATGGGTGAATAGATTGTGGGTGTGGTTTTGTTTCAAGCAGGGTTTTAGATTTTAGCTTTTACTTTTGAAATGAGCTGATTGCAGACAAAATCATGCCGGACTCTATTGGAATTTTGTGTGTTGGCTAAAAGAGTTCAAAACATTTATTGACAGAAGAATCCCAAACAGTGAGATGGATTTCTAGGGATACCCAAGCTGAGAAGAGAGAGGGAGAGTTTTAGAAGTAAGATTCAACAGCTAAAGAACATTAAATCCAGGAGTGTTCTGACACAAGGGGTGGAATTTTCCCGTCCCGCCCGCCACAGGAATCCCACCTCGGGTGGGGGGCGGACCGTGCAAACGTCCGTTGACTTCGGACAGAACTTTCTGGTTGTGGGGCGAGTGTGGCTGGAAAATCCCACCCAAGGCGACTTTGTTTGAGACTCTCATGATATGTGGATTGAATTCGGGGCGTACAACTGTGGGATGGTTGGAGGTGATTCGAAGAGAGAACCTTGCTGGAAGTAAGCAGAAGACCAAAGAAATCTTTAATCTTTGACCGGAACTTTCCGGCCACCCATGCCAGCCGGATTTCCGGTCCCACCACCAGCGTACCCCCACCACGGGGTTCCAGGTAGCGAGGGGTGCATTCAACGGGAAACCCTGTTGACAATGGCGGGACCAGAAGATCCTTCCACCAGTAAAACACACAGTGGTTTGCATGGAAAATCCTGTCCTTTAAAACAGTACTCCGACCAAGTGGTTAATCTTGTAATTTTTGATAAGTAACTAACTTGAACTTATTTTGTGGGTAAGTCAAGTGGACGCAGTAGGAATGTTGAGTGAGATGTTCATCTTGAGTAGAAGGAACTTCGTTCATTGTACTGTTAATATTTTTATCGTAAAATAATTGCAGGTTAGGTGGATTGGTCATGCTAAATTACCCTTTAGTGCCGGGGGATTTTGATTTGATTTGATTTATTATTGTCACATGTATTAACATACAGTGAAAAGTATTGTTTCTTGCGTGCTGTACAGACAAAACATACCGTCCATAGAGAAGGAAATGAGAGGGTGCAGAATGTAGTGTTACAGTCATAGCTAGGGTGTAGAGAAAGATCAACTTAATGCAAGGTAAGTCCATTCAAAAGTCTGACAGCAGCAGAGAAGAAGCTATTCTTGAGTCGGTTGGTACGTGACCTCACACTTTTGTATCTTTTTCCCAGAGGAAGAAGGTGGAAGAGAGAATGTCCGGGGTGCGTGGGGTCCTTAATTATGCTGGCTGCTTTACCGAGGCAGCGGGAAGTGTAGACAGAGTCAATGGATGGGAGGCTGGTTTGAGTGATGGATTGGGCTACATTCACGACCTTTTGTAGTTCCTTGCGGTCTTGGGCACTAGCTAGGGTAAATGTATGGGGTTATGGGGATAGGACTTGGGTGGGATTGTGGTCGATGTAGACTTGATGGACCAAATGGCCTCCTTCTGCACTGTATGATTCAATGATTTAAGATTAGATTTGATTTATTATTGTCACATGTATTGGGATACTGTGAAATATATTGTTTCTTGCATGTTATACAGACAAAGCATACCGTTCATAGAGTACATAGAGGAGAAGGAAAGGAGAAGGTACAGAATGTAGTGTTACAGTCATTGCTAAGATGTAGAGAAAGATCAACTTAATGCAAGGTAAGTCCATTCAAAGGTCTGACAGCAGCAGGGAAGAAGCTGTTCTTGAGTCGGTTGGTACGTGATCTCAGACTTTGGTATCCTTTTTCCTGACGGAAGAAGGTGGAAGAGAGGAAGGGTGGGTGTAGTTATTAGCATTCACCTTCTTTGATCTTGATGCAGTAGAATTCTTTCGCGTAAACTGTGAACCTCACGGGTTGATTCTTTCAGGAAATACCTGGGTTATTGAATTCTGAGAAAGAAAATGAAACATGCAATTGGTCTCTACTATTGCTGGGATTCTCCAAGCTCGCCGGCAGCTGGGATTATCCAGTCCCGCTGCTGTGAACGAAGATTTGGCTGAGGGTCAAATTCTCCGCTTTCGCTGGCAGCAGTGCGAGACAGGAGATTCCAGCCTATATACCTCTTTGCTATTGACAGTGAGAAGTCTCCGTGATCAATGGCAGAGATGTCATTGTAACTTAAAACAAACACAGGAAACAGCAGAATCTCCGGGAAGAGAAACAGAGGCCCCTAAATTTTAACCCACTCAGAACCCATTAACTTCAAACTAAAGTTGATCCTTAAACGATTTGGTCATTGTCCTGAAGCATTGACACTATGTCATTCCTCCTGACTGTTTCCAACTTGTTTTAAGATTAGTTAGATAGTCAACATCTTTTCCTAAAGGTAGGGGAGAATAAAACTAAAGGGCATAGGTTTAAGGTGAGAGGGGAGAGATACAAAAGGGTCCAGAGGGGCATTTTTTTCACACTGAGGGTGGTGAGTATCTGGAACGAGCTGCCAGAGGTAGTAGTAGAGGCAGGTACAATTTTGTCTTTTAAAAAGCATTTAAACAGTTACATGGGTAAGGTGGGTATAGAGGGATATGGGCCAAATGCGGGCAATTGGAACTACCTTAGTGGTTAAAGAAAGGGGCGTCATGGACAAGTTGGGCCAAAGGGCCTATTTCCATGCTGTAAACCTGTAGGACACTAATTTCCGATTTCTGCAGCATTTTGCTTTTGTGACTTTGTAAGGTGATTGGAATTTAGAATAGGTTTTATTTCGTTGCATGTATTTATTGAAGCCACACCTCAAATGGAATTGGCCGCAATTGGGGTTGGAATGAATGGTGAACCGATGTAATCACATTGTCTCTCTGTTGTGATCCCACTCGAGAGTCAGCACCACTGCCTTCAATAGAATCAAATATTCAGCAGGTGTGAATAACAGACGGCCATAGGGCTGCAAGAAAGGTTCCTACCCCCAGTGGGTGTTATGGCAAATGGTGTGTAACATAAATGAGGTGGTAATGGTGAATCTACATAAAACCTCTCAGGGTAAAGGCAAACTACTGCGGAAGCTGGAATCTGAAACAAAAATTGCTGGAGAATCTCAGCAGGTCTGACAGCGTCTGTGGAGAGAGAATAGAGCC
>NW_027593684.1:0-28416 GCF_964213995.1 Mustelus asterias
GGGAGAGACGGGGCTAGTTTCCACTGGACCTCAGGAGAGTGAAGGGTCATCAAAGGTTATCGGGCGGAGGGTAGATGAAGAACGTCGAGAGCGGCAGGGATGGATTCGATTCCAGGCTTGGGTAGCTGTCTATCTGTGGACTCCGCACCTTCTCCCCGCGTCCGCACCTTCTCCCGCGTCCGCACCTTCACCCCGCGTCCGCACCTTCTCCCCGCGTCCGCACCTTCTCCCCGCGTCCGCACCTTCCCCCCGCGTCCGCACCTTCCCCCCGCGTCCGCACCTTCCCCCCGCGTCCGCACCTTCCCCCCGCGTCCGCACCTTCCCCCCGCGTCCGCACCTTCTCCCGCGTCCGCACCTACTCCCCGCGTCCGCACCTTCTCCCCGCGTCCGCACCTTCCCCCCGCGTCCGCACCTTCCCCCCGCGTCCGCACCTTCCCCCCGCGTCCGCACCTTCCCCCCGCGTCCGCACCTACTCCCCGCGTCCGTACCTACTCCCCGCGTCCGCACCTCCTCCCCGCGTCCGCACCTCCTCCCCGCGTCCGCACCTCCTCCCCGCGTCCGCACATTCTCCCCGTGTCCGCACATTCTCCCCGTATCCGGGTTCTCCAGTTTCCACCCACAGTCCAAAGATGTGCCGGTTTGGTGGGTTGGTTATGCTCAACGCACGGGGTTGCAGGAACGGGGCGGGGTGGCGGAGCCTGGGGGTGGAATGTTCTTCCGGAGAGTCAGCACGGACTGGATGGGCCGGTTGGCCTCCTCCTGCCCTGTGAGGAGACTGTGGAGTGCAGCGAGTGTTATTTATGTGCCTTACCTGTGGTCGGGGCCCGGTGCCTCTCGCTGGGTCCTCCCACGTCCAGGCACCTGCTGGCGATCCATCCAGAACCCACTCGGTTCCTGCGGGAAAAACCCAGGCGACTGAATGAGCGGAGGGAGAAAAAAGAGCAGCAACGCCCTCCCCCGACAGGGAAAGGGGCAGAGGGCATAACCGGGCAAAACCAGAGGGCATAGGTTTACGGTGAGAGGGGAGAGATACAAAAGTGTCCAGAGGGGCAATTATTTTCACACAAAGGGTGGTGAGTGTCTGGAACAAGCTGCCAGAGGTAGTAGTGGAGGTGGGTACAATTTTGTCTTTTGAAAAGCATTTAGATAGTTACATGGGTAAGATGGGTATAGAGGGAAATGGGCCAAATGTGGGCAATTGGGATTAGCTGAGGGGTTTTTAAAAAATGGTAGCATGGACAAGTTGGGCCGAAGGGCCTGTTTCCGTGCTGTCAACCTCTCTGACTGTAAAACCGCCACCCTTGGTAATTCCCCCACCGCTGCCGATGGCCCGAAATGCCTTGGCCCCCCCCCCCAGTCCCCCAACCCAAACTTCTCCCCCCCCCTACCTGCACCCGGTGGGGTGCAGCACCTCGCCACTTGGCCTGGGTGGCAGGGCTCCGGGTACCGGGGCAAACTGATTCCACTGAGCGCAATCTCAAACACCACTCGGGGACCAGCCGAATCGAACGTGCACTTCCGGTGCTGCCGAACCCGCCAACTGCACCGTCTCTCTTCAGCACCTGTGACCAAATCCGCCAACGAAGCAATTGATCTCCGAGTGACCCGGCCGGGTTTATTTGCCACCATCGACCGGGAGGTTGGGCAGCGGAATGGGGCCCGTCATCGGGCATGAGCAATCCAGCAGAGAGCTTCTCCGAAAGCCGTGCGCCCAGCACTGAGGAGACACTACCAGCTGAGGTAAGAGCATTCAAATGGTTATTGGATAAACATATGGATGATATTGGAATAGTGTAGATTAGAGGGGCTTTAGATTGGTTCCACTGGTCGGCGCAACATCGAGGGCCGAAGGGCCTGTGCTGCGCTGTAATGTTCTAGGGGTCACTCAGAGCTCAATAGCTCCATCAGCGGTTTCCAGTTCTGGGCACCGAAGGGGCTGTTTTCTCCCTATCCCCGCACCCCCCCCCAAAACCTCGGGGCACTGGTAAGGCACGACACACAGAGGAGCACAGGACGAGGTAGAGTGAGTCTGATCACCATTGCCACCCCCCCCCGTCAAAAAAACCTCATCATTCAAAATGCGGGAAGAACACAATCTGGTCAAGATGGCGGTGACATGCCAGCGAGGCTGGTTTGGCACGTTTGGAAAAAATGACCACCCCCCGCCATGACCTTGCCAGAAGTGGCGAAAGGTCACGACCCCTCCCTCCCCCTCGCCGCATCCCCTCACTCACTCTTTCTCCTTGGCTCTCCAGTGACAGGACGGCGAGACGGACGGGCTCCTTCGCTGGCACGGCGGTCGGTCACCTCTGGCACCGCCGCCACGTCTCGTACCGCAAATGTCCTGGCAGCCGGCACACCGCATGACCTTCGCCGACCTCCACGGGCGAGGGGGCTCCTCTGGGTCAGAGCTGGATCCGTCGCGGGGGCCATCCTCCTCCCCGGATGCCGTCCTGGTGCCCGGAGCTGGCCTCTTCATCACCGCGGCCTGGTCACACCTCCCGCAGGACAGTGGCGGCAGAACCCGGACCTCCCGGCCGCCGCCTGCCGTTTCGAGCAGGAGGGGAAGGTGCCGGAGCTCCGCGTGCCCTGGCTCGGGTGCCCCACCCTCGTGGCTGCTCCTCCCCGGTGCCTCCGCTCCCGCGCGCGGGATCTGTCCCCTCGCCGCCTGCCAGCCGCCCACCGGGGCCCAAGGTGACTGCCCGTCCCTGCCCGGTGTCTGTGGGCGGTCGCGCCCCCGGGCTGGCGAGAGGGTGAGGCAGCCGGCCTCGCCATCGGGTTCCTCCTCTGCCGGAAGGCCGAGAGAGACTTGGAGGAAAGGGGGAAAAGGAGTGAGACAACATGAGGAAACCCCCCCCTCACCCCGACAAATCCCAACTTTATTCCCAACTTTCCCCCGCCGTCCCCCCCAATTGCAAGGCAGGAAACGGGCAGGCAATGTGCGCACAGAAAGATCTCACAAGGAGTAATGTGATCCAACAACCAGGTCTTTGTTTTTCTGTTAAAGATGTGACGTGGGTGGAAAGATAAATATCGACATCAGGAAGAATCGTCCCCACTCACCACCACCCCTCCACTCCCTCCCCATCTCCGATGCTCTCTGTTCAACAGGGCTAAAGGTATCCCCTGCCCTCCGCCTGCCCTCACTCATAGAATCATAGAATTCTCCAGTGCAGAAGGAGGCCATTCGGCCTATCCAGCCTGCCCCGACCAAAATTCCACCCAGGTCCTATTCCCATAACCCCACATATTTACCCTGCTAATCCCCCTGACACTAAGGGGCAATTTAGCATGGCCAATCCACCCAACCCGCACATCTTTGGACACTAAGGGGCACAAAGAACAAAGAAAATTACAGCACAGGAACAGGCCCTTCGGCCCTCCAAGCCTGCACCGACCATGCTGCCCGACTGAACTAAAACCCCCTACCCTTCCGGGGACCATATCCCTCTATTCCCATCCTAATCATGTACTTGTCAAGACGCCCCTTAAAACTCATCCGCTTCCACTACCTCCCCCGGCAGCGAGTTCCAGGCACCCACCACCCTCTGTGTAAAAAAACTTGCCTCATACGTCTCCTTTAAACCTTGCCCCTCGCACCTTAAACCTGTGCCCCCGAGTAATTGACTCTTCCACCCTGGGAAAAAGCTTCTGACTATCCGCTCTGTCCATGCCCCTCATAATCTTGGAGACTTCTACCAGGTCGCCCCTCAACCTCCGTCGCTCCAGTGAGAACAAACCACGTTTCTCCAACCTCTCCTCATAGCTAATGCCCTCCACACCAGGCAACATCCTGGTAAATCTTTTCTGTACCCTCTCCAAAGCTTCCACATCCTTCTGGTAGTGTGGCGACCAGAATTGAACACTATATTCCAAGTGCGGCCTAACTAAGTTTCTATAAAGCTGCAACATGACTTGCCAATTTTTAAACTCAATACCCCGGCCGATGAAGGCAAGCATGCCGTATGCCTTCTTGACTACCTTCTCCACCTGCATTGCCACTTTCAGTGACCTGTGTACCTGTACACCCAGATCCCTCTGCCTATCAATACTCTTAAGGGTTCTGCCATTTACTGTATATTTCCTATCTGTATTAGACCTTCCAAAATGCATTACCTCACATTTGTCCGGATTAAATCCATCTGCCATCTCTCCGCCCAAGTCTCCAACCGATCTATATCCTGCTGTATCCTCTGATGGTCCTCATCGCTATCCGCAAATCCACCAACCTTTGTGTCGTCCGCAAACTTACTAATCAAACCAGTTACAATTTCCTCCAAATCATTTATATATATTACAAACAGCAAAGGTCCCAGCACTGATCCCTGAGGAACGCCACTGCTACCCTCTGTCTTCTATGACAAGCCAGTTCTGTATCCACCTTGCCAGCTCATCTCTGATCCCATGTGACTTCACCTTCTGCACCAGTCTGCCATGAGAGACTTTGTCAAAGGCCTTACTGAAGTCCATGTAGACAACATCCACTGCCCTACCCTCATCAATCATCTTCGTCACTTCCTCGGAAAAACTCGATCAAGTTAGTGAGACACGACCTCCCCTTCACAAAACCATGTTGCCTCTCACTAATACGTCCGCTTATTTCAAAGTGGGAGTAAATCCTGTCTCGAAGAATCCTCTCCAATAATTTCCCTATCACTGATGTAAGGCTCACCGGCCTGTAATTACCTGGATTATTCTTGCTACCCTTCTTAAACAAAGGAACAACATTGGCTATTCTCCAATCCTCTGGGACCTCCCCTGCAGTCATGATGTGGAGATGCCGGCGTTGGACTGGGGTAAACACAGTAAGAAGTCTCACAACACCAGGTTAAAGTCCAACAGGTTTATTTGGTAGCAAATACCATAATCTTTCGGAGCGCTGCCCCTTCGTCAGATGGAGTGGAAATGTGCTCTCAAACAGTGCACAGAGACACAAAATCAAGTTACAGAATACTGATTAGAATGCTTTAGGGATTCATATTCTAATCAGTATTCTGTAACTTGATTTTGTGTCTCTGTGCCCTGTTTGAGAGCACATTTCCACTCCATCTGACGAAGGAGCAGCGCTCCGAAAGATTATGGTATTTGCTACCAAATAAACCTGTTGGACTTTAACCTGGTGTTGTGAGACCTCTTACTGTGACCTCCCCTGTAGCCAGTGAGGATACAAAGATTTCTCTCAAGGCCCCAGCAATTTCCTCCCTTGCCTCTCTCAGTATTCTGGGGTATATCCCATCAGGACCTGGAGACTTGTCTACCTTAATGTTTCTCAAGAACCCCAATACCTCCTCCTTTCTGATCTCAACATGACTCAAACTATCTGCACATCCTTTCCCAGACTCATCATCCACTAAGTCCTTCTCTTTGGTGAATACTGACGCACAGATTCCCTCCCCTGTCCTTGAGTGGGCCAACCCTCTCCCTGGCTACCCTCTTGCTCTTCATATATCTATAAAAAGCCTTGGGGTTTTCCTTAATCTTGCTGACCAATGCTTTTTCATGACCCCTTTACTCCTTGCTTAAGTTTCTTTCTACTTTCCTTGTATTCCACACTTGCTTCGTGTGTTCCCAGCCTCCTCGCTTTGACAAATGCTTCCTTTATCTCTTTGACTAGGCTCACAATATCTCTCATTATCCAAGGTTCCCAAAACTTGCCATACTTATCCTCCATCCTTACAGGAATGTGCCGGTCCTGAATCCCTATCAACTTACACTTGAAAGCCTCCCACATGCCAGATGTTGATTTGCCCTCAAACATCTGCCCCCAATCTACATTCTTCAGTTCCTGCCTATTATTGTTGTAATTAGCCTTCCCCCAGTTTAGCACCTTCACTTCAGGACTGCACTTACCTTTATCCATCAGTACCGTAAAGCTTACTGAATTTGGTCACTGTTCCCGAACTCCTCCCCTACTGAAACATCGACCACCTGGCTGGGCTCATTCCCCAATACCAGGTCCAGTACGGCCCCTTCCCTAGTTGGACTATCTATGTACTGTTTCAAGAAGCCCTCCTGGATGCTCCTTACAAACTCTGCCCCATCCACGCCCCTAGTACTAAATGAGTCCCAGTCAATATAAGGGAAGTTAAAATCTCCCACCACAACAACCCTGTTACTTTTACACCTTGCCAAAATCTGCCTACATATGTATTCCTCTATCTCTCGCTGGCAGTTGGGCGGCATATAGTAAACCCCCAACATTGTGACGACACCCTTTCTATTCCTGAGTTCTACCCATATTACCTCGCTGTATATGAGCCCTCCGAGGTGTCCTCCCACAGTACAGCTGTAATATTCTCCTTAACCAGTAGTGCAACTTCCCCACCCCTTTTACATCCCCCTCTATCCCGCCTGAAACATCTGTATCCTGGAATGTTAAGCTGCCAATCCTGTCCTTCCCTTAACCAAGTCTCTGTAATAGCAACAACATCATAGTTCCTAGTACTAATCCAAGCTCTAAGTTCATCTGCCTTACCTGTTACACTTCTCGCAATGAAACAAATGCACTTCAGTCCACCAGACCTTCTCTGATTAGCAACCCCCACCCTGCCTGCTGTTTCTCTGAGTCTTACTGGCCCTACTCTCTGGTTCCCCTTCAGTTAATTCACCTTTGCTTTGGTTCCCATCCCCCTGCCAAACTAGTTTAAATCCTCCCGTGTGACACTAGCAAACCTCCCAGCCAGAGTATTTATGCCCTTCCAGTTCAGATGCAGCCCGTCCTTCTTGTACAGGTTCCACCTGCCCCTGAAGAGACCCCAATGGTCCAGATATCTGAAACAATGGTGAGCACTGCTGCTTCACAGCACCAGAGACCCAGTTTCGATTCCCATCTTGGGTCATTGTCTGTGTGGAGTTTGCACGTTCTCCCCTTGTCTGTGTGGGTTTCCTCCGGGTGCTCCGGTTAGGTGCATTGGCCGTGCTAAATTAAAGTTAAAGTTTATTTATTAGTCACAATTAAGGCTTACATTAACACTGCAATGAAGTTACTGTGAAATTCTCCCTCAGTGTACCCGAACATGCACCAGAATGTGGCAACTGGGACATGTGTGGGTTAGGTGGATTGGCCATACTAAATTGCCCCTTAGTGTCAAAGGTGTGTAGGTTGGGTGGATTGGCCGTGCTAAATTGTCCCTTAGTGTCCAAAGATGTGCAGGTTAGGTGGATTGGCCATGCTAAATTGCCCCTTAGTGTCAAAGGTGTGTAGGTTGGGTGGATTGGCCATGCTAACTTGCCCCTTAGTGTCCGAAGATGTGGAGGTTGGGTGGATTGGCCATGCTAAATTGCCCCTTAGTGTCCAAAGATGTGCAGGTTAGGTGGATTGGCCATGCTAAATTGCCCCTTAGTGTCAAAGGTGTGTAGGTTGGGTGGATTGGCCATGCTAACTTGCCCCTTAGTGTCCGAAGATGTGGAGGTTGGGTGGATTGGCCATGCTAAATTGCCCCTTAGTGTCCAAAGATGTGCAGGTTAGGTGGATTGGCCATGCTAAATTGCCCCTTAGTGTCAAAGGTGTGTAGGTTGGGTGGATTGGCCATGCTAACTTGCCCCTTAGTGTCCGAAGATGTGAAGGTTGGGTGGATTGGCCATGCTAAATTGCCCCTTAGTGTCCAAGGTGTGTAGGTTGGGTGGATTGGCCATGCTAACTTGCCCCTTAGTGTCCGAAGATGTGGAGGTTGGGTGGATTGGCCATGCTAAATTGCCCCTTAGTGTCCAAGGTGTGTAGGTTAGGTGGATTTACTCTGCTAGATGTGCAGGTTGGACAGGCTGAGTGAGTGGGCATCTGCATGGCAGATGCAGCATATTGAGGATAAATGGGGCGGCACGGTGGCACAGTGGTTAACACTGCTGCCTCCCAGTGCCAGGGACCCGGGTTCAATTCCCAGCTTGGATCACTGTGTGGAGTTTGCATTTTCTCCCCGCGTCTGCATGGGTTTCCTCCCACAGTCCGAAAGCTGTGCTGGTTAGGGAGCATTGACCCAAACAGGCGCCGGAGTGTGGCGACTGGGGGAATTTCAAAGTGACTTCATTGCAGTGTTAATGTGAGCCTTACTTGTGACTAATAAATAAACTTTTTTTAAAGAACAAAGAACAGTACAGCACAGGAAACAGGCCCTTCGGCCCTCCAAGCCTGTGCCGCTCATTGGTCCAACTAGACCATCCGTTTGTATCCCTCCATTCCCAGGCTGCTCATGTGACTATCCAGGTAAGTCTTAAACGATGTCAGCGTGCGTGCCTCCACCACCCTACTTGGCAGCGCATTCCAGGCCCCCACCACCCTCTGTGTAAAAAACGTCCCTCTGATATCTGAGTTATACTTCGCCCCTCTCACCTTGAGCCCGTGACCCCTCGTGATCGTCACCTCCGACCTGGGAAAAAGCTTCCCACCGTTCACCCTATCTATCCCCTTCATAATCTTGTATACCTCTATTAGATCTCCCCTCATTCTCCGTCTTTCCAGGGAGAACAAGCCCAGTTTACCCAATCTCTCCTCATAGCTAAGACCCTCCATACCAGGCAACATCCTGGTAAACCTTCTCTGCACTCTCTCTAACGCCTCCACGTCCTTCTGGTAGTGCGGCGACCAGAACTGGGCGCAATATTCCAAATGTGGCCTAACCAGCGTTCTATACAGCTGCATCATCAGACTCCAGCTTTTATACTCTATACCCCGTCCTATAAAGGCAAGCATACCATATGCCTTCTTCACCACCTTCTCCACCTGTGTTGCCACCTTCAAGGATTTGTGGACTTGCACACCTAGGTCCCTCTGTGTTTCTATACTCCTGATGACTCTGCCATTTATTGTACAACTCCCCCCTACATTTGTTCTTCCAAAATGCATCACTTCGCATTTATCTGGATTATATCTGGAAGAAGTGAGGTTATCCATTTCGGTAGCAATAATAGGAAGGCAGATTATTATTTGAACGGGTGTAAGTTGAGAGAGGTGGATACTCAGTGAGACCTCGGTGTCCTCGCGCATCAGTCGCTGAAAGGAAGCACACAGGTACAAGCAGGCGGTAAAGAAGGCAAATAAGTCCCTTCTCAAACACCCACCTCCATCCTGGGAGTTGGACACCTCCGGGTTAGTCGCGAGTAACCGCAGGGAGCGAGGATCCAGCTCCTTCATGCACCTGATCAGGAACTGCAATTGCCTGGGGTCGGAAGAGCCAGCAGCCTGGGCCATCTGAGGGAGGGATTAAAAAGAGGGACAGCACGTGAGAAAGAGAGAGAGAGAGAGAAGGGGAGAGAAGCGTGGATCCTGTTCCCATGTCCCTTCCAGAATGGGGCAGAGGTAGGAAGGGGGAGGGCCTGGCTCTTTCTTTCTCTCCCCCCCCGATCCCCGGCGATTCCGTGTCCCCTCCCTGACCCCAAGCCCAGCAATGTTCCCCGATCCCCCCCACCCTTCCGGATTCTAGGGCCACAACATCAGTTGGATATTCAACTGCAGGAGCCATCACAGTCAGAGGTGCACACGAGCAGTTTGGTGGGACCCATATCCCCAGTGGCCCCCAAATCCTCCTCACCAACCCCTCCCCTGCTCCGCCTCTCCGCTCCACCAACTCCCAGTCTAAGTTACCCCTGGTTATCAAACTCACACATACATCTTATCCTGTCTAAATAATCCACACCCCTCTGCCACCTATATAACCCACACCCCTTTGGCAACCGCCATCTATATAACCCACACCCCTTTGGCAACCGCCATCTATATAACCCACACCCCTTTGGCAACCGCCATCTATATAACCCACATCCCTTTGGCAACCGCCATCTATATAACCCACACCCCTTTGGCAACTGCCATCTATATAACCCACACCCCTTTGGCAACTGCCATCTATATAACCCACACCCCTTTGGCAACCGCCATCTATATAACCCACACCCCTTTGGCAACCGCCATCTATAAAACCCACACCCCTTTGGCAACCGCCATCTATATAATGGGACAATGCCTCCCCCCCACCATGTCCACCGCCCCCCCCCACCCCAGCCTTCCATCTCTCTCCGCCCCCCCCTCCGTCCTCCCTCCATCTCTCCCTCACATGCACACAATCTCTGTGCTTCCCCTCCCACCCTCACTCCCGCACCACGAGCCAAGCAGCCCACATAAGAACTAGGAGCAGGAGTAGGCCATCCGACCCCTCGAGCCTGCTCCGCCATTCAATAAAATCATGGCTGATCTTTTTGTGGACTCAGCTCCACTTACCCACCCGCTCACCATAACCCTTAATTCCTTTACTGTTCAAACATGTATCTATCCTTGCCTTAAAAACATTCAATGAGGCAGCCTCAACTGCTTCACTGGGCAGGGAATTCCACAGATTCACAACCCTTTGGGTGAAGAAGTTCCTCCTCAACTCAGTTCTAAATCTGCTGCCTCTTATTTTGAGGCCATGCCCCCGAGTTCTAGTTTCACCCACCAGTGAAAAAACCCACCCTACTTCTAACTTATCTATTCCCTTCATAACCTTCAATGTTTCTGTAAGATTTCCCCCTCATTCTTCTGAATTCCAATGAGTATCGCCCCAGTCTACGTACCTGCTCGAACTGCACCCTGGGCTGCGCCTGGTGCAGCCGTTGGAGGTATTCCCACATCAGCTTCTGCAGCATGCTCAGGAATTCCTCTCCGTACTGCTCCTGCATGTCTCCCTGCGGGATAAAGAGAGGGAGGCCTGTCAGGCCCATCCAGGAGAAAACCGGAACAGGAGTGGGCCCATTCAGCCCCTCAGAGGAGCATCTGACACTCACCAAGTCCACTCTCCGGCCTTCATTGCCCCCAACCTTATTTTATTATTCATTTGTGGGACATGGGCGTCGCTGGCTGGGCCCAGCATTTATTGCCCATCCCTAGTTGCCCCTTGGAGGGCAGTTGAGAGTCACCACATTGCTGTGTGGCTCTGGAGTCACGTGTAGGCCAGACCGGGTAAGGTCGGCAGATTTCCTTCCCTAAAGGACAAAAACTAGAGGGCATAGTTTTAGGATGAGAGGGGAGAGATACAAAAGGGTCCAGAGGTGCAATTTTTTCACATAGAAGGTGGCGAGTGTCTGGAACAAATTGCCACAGGTAGTAGTAGAGAAATCTTAGAAACCCTACAGCACAGAAAGAGGCCATTCGGCCCATCGAGTCTGCACCGACCACAATCCCACCCAGACCCTACCCCCATATCCCTACATATTTACCCACTAATCCCTCTAACCTACACATCCCAGGACACTAAGGGGCAATTTTAGCATGGCCAATCAACCTAACCCGCACATCTTTGGACTGTGGGAGGAAACCGGAGCATCCGGAGGAAACCCACGCAGACACGAGGAGAATGTGCAAACTCCACACAGACAGTGACCCGAGCCGGGAATCGAACCCGGGACCCTGGAGCTGTGAAGCAGCAGTGCTAACCACTGTGCCGCCCGTAATTCAGGGTAGGGGGAAGGAGGGGGGGCAGTGTGTTCGAATCCCACCAAAGGCAATGTCAACAAGTCGAAGGAGATAGTCATCGACTTCAGGAAGCGTAGTGGAGAACATGCCCCTGTCTACATCAATGGGTATGAAGTGGAAATGGTCGAGAGCTTCAGATTTTTCAAAGTCCAGATCACCAACAACCTGTCCTGGTCCCCCCCATACCGACACTATAGTTAAGAAAGCCCCACCAACACCTCTATTTTCTCAGGAGGCTAAGGAAATTTGGCATGTCCGCTATGACTCTCGCCAATTTTTAGATGCACCATAGAAGGCATCCTTTCCAGATGTCTTAGGATGGTCTGAACCTGAACCAGAGGGGTACCAATATCTTAGGGGGGAAATTTGCTCATGCTCTTCGGGAGGGTTTAAACTAATTCAGCAGGGGGGTGGGTACCTGAATTGTAGCTCCAGTGTACAGGAGGTTGAGAGTAGTGAGGTCATGGATGAGGTTTCAAGGTCGCAGGAGTGTACCGGCAGGCAGGAAGGTGGTTTGAAGTGTGTATACTTCAACGCCAGGAACATCCGGAATAATGGGGTGGCACGGTAGCACAGTGGTTAGCACTGCTGCTTCACAGCTCCAGGGACCCGGGTTCGATTCCCGGCTCGGGTCACTGTGTGTGTGGAGTTTGCACATTCTCGTGTCTGCGTGGGTTTCCTCCGGGTGCTCCGCTTTCCTCCCACAGTCCAAAGATGTGCGGGTTAGGTTGATTGGCCATGCTAAAATTGCCCCTTAGTGTCCTGAGATGCATAGATTAGAGGGATTAGCGGGTAAAATATGTAGGGATATGGGGGTAGGGCCTGGGTGGGATTGTGGTCGGTGCAGACTCGATGGGCCGAATGGCCTCTTTCTGTACTGTAGGGTTTCTATGAAGGTGGGTGAACTTGCAGCATGGGTTGGTACCTGGGATTTCGATGTTGTGGCCATCTCGGAGACATGGATACAGCAGGGACAGGAATGGTTGTTGCAGGTTCCAGGGTTTAGATGTTTCAGTAAGATCAGGGAAGGTGGTAAAAGAGGGGGAGGTGTGGCATTGTTAGTCAAGGACAGTATTACGGTGGCAGAAAGGACATTTGAAGAGGACTCGTCTACTGAGGTAGTTTGGGCTGAGGTTAGAAACAGGAAAGGAGAGGTCACCCTGTTGGGAGTTTTTTATAGACCTCCGAAAAGTTCCAGAGATGTAGAGGAAAGGATTGCAAAGATGATTCTGGATAGGAGCGAAAGTAACAGGGTAGTTGTACTGGGGGACTTTAACTTTACAAATATTGACTGGAAAAGCTATAGTTCGAGTACTTTAGAGGGGTCAGTTTTTGTCCAATGTGTGCAGGAGGGTTTCCTGACACAGTGTGTAGATAGGCCAACAAGAGGCGAGGCCACATTGGATTTGGTACTGGGTAATGAACCAGGCCAGGTGTTAGGTTTGGAGGTAGGTGAACACTTTGGTGATAGTGACAACAAGTCGATCACGTTTACCTTAGCAATGGAAAGGGATAGGTATATACCGCAGGGCAAGAGTTATAGCTGGGGGAAAGGAAATTATGATGCGATGAGGGGAGATTTAGGTGGCATAGGTTGGGGAAGGAAACTGCAGGGGATGGGCACAATTGTAATGTGGAGCATGTTCAAGGAACAGCTACTACACGTCATAGAATCATAGAAACCCTACAGTACAGGAAGAGGTCATTCGGCCCATCGAGTCTGCACCGACCACAATCCCACCCAGGCCCTACCCCCATATCCCTACAGATTTACCCACTAATCCCTCTAACCTACGCATCTCAGGACACTAAGGGCAATTTAAAAAATTTTTTAATTTAGCATGGCCAATCAACCTAACCCGCACATCTTTGGACTGTGGGAGGAAACCGGAGCACCCGGAGGAAACCCACGCAGACACGGGGAGAATGTGCAAACTCCACACAGACAGTGACCCAAGCCGGGAATCGAACCCAGGTCGCTGGAGCTGTGAAGCAGCAGTGCTAACCACCGTGCTGCGTCCTTGATAAGTATGTACCTGTCAGGCAGGGAGGAAGTGGTCGAGCGAGGGAACCGTGGTTTACTAAAGAGGTTGAATCTCTTGTGAAGAGGAAGAAGGAGACTTATGTTAAGATGAGACGTGAAGGCTCAGTTAGGGCACTTGAGAGTTACAAGTTAGCCAGGAAGGACCTCAAGAAAGAGTTAAGAAGAGCCAGGAGGGAAATGAGAAGTCTTTGGCAGGTAGGATCAAGGAAAACCCTAAAGCTTTCTATAGGTATGTCAGGAGTAAAAGAATGACTCGGGTAAGATTAGGGCCAGTCAAGGACAGTAGTGGGAAGTTGTGCGTGGAGTCTGAAGAGATAGGAGAGGCACTAAATGAATATTTTTCATCGGTATTCACACTGGAGAGGGACAGTGTTGTCGAGGGGAGTACTGAGATGCAGGCTGTTGGACTGGACGGGATTGAGGTTCATAAGGAGGAGGTGTTAGCAATTCTGGAAAGGGTAAAAATAGATAAGTCCCCTGGCCCGGATGGGATTTATCCCAGAATTCTCTGGGAGGCGAGAGAGGAGAGTGCAGCGCCTTTGGCTTTGATCTTTGTGTCATCATTGTCTACAGGAACAGTGCAGAAGACTGGAGGATAGCAAATGTTGTCCCCTTGTTCAAGAAGGGGAGTAGGGACAACCCTGGTAATTATAGACCGGTGAGGCTTACTTCTGTTGTGGGCAAAGTTTTGGAAAGGATTATAAGAGATAGGATTTATAATCATCTAGAAAGGAATAATTTGATTAGGGATAGTCAGCACGGTTTTGTGAAGGGTAGGTCGTGCCTCACAAACATTATTGAGTTCGTTGAGAAGGTGACCAAAGAGGTGGATGAGGGTAAAGCGGTTGATGTGGTGTATATGGATTTCAGCAAAGCGTTTGATAAGGTTCCCCATGGTAAGCTATTGAAGAAAATACGGACACATGGGATTGAGGGTGATTTAGTGGTTTGGATCAGGAATTGGCTGGCTGTAAGAAAACAGAGGGTCATGGTTGATGGGAAATATTCTTCCTGGAGTTCAGTTACTAGTGGTGTACCGCAAGGATCTGTTTTGGGGCCACTGCTGTTTGTCATTTTTATAAATGACCTGGATGAGGGCGTAGAAGGATGGATTAGTAAATTTGCGGATGACACTAAAGTCAGTGGAGTTGTGGACAGTGCGGAGGGAAGTGGCAGGTTACAGAGGGACATAGATAAGCTGCAGAGCTGGGCTGAGAGGTGGCAAATGGAGTTAAATGCAGAAAAGTGTGAGGTGATTCACTTTGGAAGGAGTAACAGGAATACAGAGTACTGGGCTCATGGTAAGATACTTGGTAGTGTGGATGAACAGAGGGATCTGGGTGTCCATGTGCATAGATCCCTGAAAGTTGGCACCCAGGTTGATAGGGTTGTTAAGAAGGTGTACAGCGTGTTAGCTTTTATTGGTAGAGGGATTGAGTTTCGGAGCCATGAGGTCATGCTGCAACTGTACAAAACTCTGGTGCGGCCGCACTTGGAGTATTGCGTACAGTTCTGGTCGCCGTATTATAGGAAAGATGTGGAAGTGTTGGAAAGGGTGCAGAGGAGATTTACCAGGATGTTGCCTGGTATGGTGGGAAAATCAAACAACAAAGAACAAAGAACAATACAGCACAGGAACAGGCCCTTCGGCCCTCCAAGCCCGCGCCGCTCCCTGGTCCAAACTAGACCATTCTTTTGTATCCCTCCATTCCCACTCCGTTCATGTGGCTATCTAGATAAGTCTTAAACGTTCCCAGTGTGTCCGCCTCCACCACCTTGCCCGGCAGCGCATTCCAGGCCCCCACCACCCTCTGTGTAAAATACGTCCTTCTGATATCCGTGTTAAACCTCCCCCCCCCCTCACCTTGAACCTATCGTGAACCTCACCACCGACCTGGGAAAAGCTTCCCACCGTTCACCCTATCTATGCCTTGCATAATTTTATACACGTCTATTAGGTCACCCCTCATCCTCCATCTTTCCAGTGAGAACAACCCAAGTTTACCCAATCTCTCCTCATAACTAAGCCCTTCCATACCAGGCAACATCCTGGTAAACCTCCTCTGCACTCTCTCTAAAGCCTCCACGTCCTTCTGGTAGTGTGGCGACCAGAACTGGGCGCAGTATTCCAAATGCGGCCGAACCAACGTTCCATACAACCGCAACATCAGACCCCATCGTATGAGGAAAGGCTGAGGGACTTGAGGTTGTTTTCGTTAGAGAGAAGAAGGTTAAGAGGTGACTTAATAGAGGCATACAAGATGATCAGAGGATTAGATAGGGTGGATAGTGAGAGCCTTTTTCCTCGGATGGTGTTGGCTAGCACGAGGGGACATAGCTTTAAATTGAGGGGTGAGAGATATAGGACAGATGTTAGAGGTAGGTTCTTTAGAAAGTCATAGAAACCCTCCAGTGCAGAAACAGGCCATTCAGCCCATCGAGTCTGCACCGACCACAATCCCACCCAGGCCCTACCCCCATATCCCTACACATTTACCCGCTAATCCCTCTAACCTACACATCTCAGGACACTAAGGGGCAATTTTAGCATGGCCAATCAACCTAACCCGCACATCTTTGGACTGTGGGAGGAAACCGGAGCACCCGGAGGAAACCCACACAGACACGAGGAGAATGCGCAAACTCCACACAGACAGTGACCCAAGCCGGAAATCGAACCCAGGTCCCTGGAGCTGTGAAGCAGCAGCGCTAATCACTGTGCTACCGTGCCGCCTCTTTACTCAGAGAGTAGTAAGGGCGTGGAATGCCCTGCCTGCAGCAGTGGTGGACTCGTCAACATTAAGAGCATTCAAATGGTTATTGGATAAACATATGGATGATATTGGAATAGTGTAGATTAGAGGGGCTTTAGATTGGTTTCACTGGTCGGCGCAGCATCGAGGGCCGAAGGGCCTGTACTGCGCTGTAATGTTCTATGTTCTATGTATCACAGCTCGGTATGGGCTCCTGCTCTGCCCAAGACCGCAAGAAACTGCAAAGCGTCGTGAACGTAGCCCAATCCATCACACAAACCAGCCTCCCATACATTGACTCTGTCTACACTTTCCGCTGCCTCCGGGAAAAGCAGCCAGCATAATCAAGGACCCCACGCACCCCGGACATTCTCTCTTCCACCTTCTTCCTTCGGGAAAAAGATACAAAAGTCTGAGGTCACGGACCGACCGACTCAAGAACAGCTTCTTCCCTGCTGCCGTCAGACTTTCGAATGGACCTACCTTGCATTAAGTTGATCTTTCTCTACACCCTAGCTATGACTGTAACACTGCATTCTGCACTTTCTCCTTTCCTTCTCCCCTATGTACTCTATGAACGGTATGCTTTGTCTGAATAGCGCGCAAGAAATAATACTTTTCACTGTATCCCAATACATGTGACAATAATAAATCAAATCAAATGTGGTGGAAGTTGAAAATCAATAAAAAGTAATCTGGAATTGAAGTGAAATGATGCCCGTGTCAATTGTTGTTTGAAAAAACCCCGTCTGGTTCACTCACGTCCTACGAGGGGTCACAACTAAGTTGGAAGGGCACAAATATCCTGGCTGGGAGCTTTGCTAGTGCAGTTCGGGGGGGTTTAAACTAGTATGGCAGGGGGGTGGGGATCAAAATATTAGGTCTACAAGTGTGGAGGCTGGGGACGAGCTAGGGGCTGGGACAAGGCTGGCAAAGAAGAAGAGCACTCTGGGGGAGGACGACCTCACTGGGCCTGGAGGTCTGGAGTGCTTATACTTCAATGCAAGGAGCATAGCAGGCTTCATTCTATGATCATCTTGCTGGTGCCAGTACAGAGCGAGACAGCGGATAGTTGGGAACCTGTCTCGGGGGCAGGGAATTCAGATGGTGTTCGTAAAGCAGAAGTGGAAATGAATAGGGTTGGGAAGCATTTTCTGATCAGGGCCAGTGTGATCTCCTGGACTCGTTTCGATCGCCTCAGGGGGTCGGAGAGGAATTTCCCAGATTTTTTTTTCCCCATATTGGCCCTGGGGTTTTCACTCTGGGTTTTCGCCTCTCCCTGGAGATCACATGGTCTGGAATGGGGGGGGTGGGGGTGAGTTTAATAGGTTGTGATGAACAAAGCATCGTAGCTGTGAGGGACAGCTCGGTGGATAGGATGTAGATAGGCTGGAAAATTGGGCGGGGATCCTGGATTCAGGGTTCAATCCTGGACCGGGGAGTGGCGCGGGCTTGGAGGGCCAATTTATTAGTGTCACAAGTCGGCTTACATTAACACTGCAATGAAGTTACTGTGAAATTCCCCTCGTCGCCACACTCCGGCGCCTGTTTGGGTTACGCTGAGGGAGAATTTAGCACGGCCCAATCCACCCTAACCAGCACGTCTTTCAGACTGTGGGAGGAAACCGGAGCACCCGGAGGAAACCCACGCAGACACGGGGAGAACGTGCAGAGTCCACACAGACAGTGACCCGAGCCGGGAATCGAACACTGGTCCCTGGTGCTGTGAGACAGCAGTGCTAACCACTGTGCCACTGTACTGCCTTGTAGTTCATAGGAACATAGGAATTAGGAGCAGAAGTAGGCAAATTCGGCCCTTTGAGCTTGCTCTGTCAGTCAATCTGGCTGATCTCTCCCTGGTCTCAAATCCACCTCCCCACCTGTTACCCATGTCCCTTCAACCAGTTTTTTATTAGAAATATATCCATCTCCTTCTTGAAACCATTCAATGATTCAGACTCCACCGTGCCATGGGACAGTGAGTTCCACAGATTCACCACCCTCTGCGAGAAGTAGTTCCTCCTCATCTCAGTTTTAAATCTACCTCCTCTCAACCTCTACCTGTGACCTGTGTAGGGCAGCACAGTGGTTAGCACTGCTGCCTCACAGCGCCAGGGGCCCGGATTCAATTCCGGCCTGGGTCACTGTCCTGTGTGGAGTCCCTGCACGTTCTCCCCGTGTCTGCGTCGGTCTCCTCTGGGTGCTCCGGTTCCCTCCCACAGTGCTAGTGAGGTGCATTGGCCATGCTAAATTCTCCCTCAGTGTACCCGAACAGGCGCCGGATTTTCACGAGGGGATTTTCACAGTCACTTCCTTGCAGTCTGCACGTTCTACCCCAGTGTCTGAGTTGGGTACCTCCAGGTGCTCCAGTTTCCTCCCATAGACCAAAGATAGAACATAGAAAAACTACAGCACAAACAGGCCCTTCGGCCCCACAAGTTGTGCCGAACACATCCCTACCTTCTAGACCTACCTATAACCCTCCATCCTATTAAGTCCCATGTACTCATCCAGGAGTCTCTTAAAAGACCCTATTGAGTTTGCCTCCACCACCACTGACGGCAGCCGATTCCACTCGCCCACCACCCTCTGTGTGAAAAACTTCCCCCTGACATCTCCCCTGTAGGGGCGGCACGGTAGCACTGCTGCTTCACAGCTCCAGGGTCCAGGGTTCGATTCCCGGCTTGGGTCACTGTCTGTGTGGAGTCTGCACATTCTCCTCGTGTCTGCGTGGGTTTCCTCCGGGTGCTCCGGTTTCCTCCCACAGTCCAAAGATTGCCCCTTAGAGTCCTGAGATGCGTAGGTTAGAGGGATTAGCAGGTAAATATGTGGGGGTAGGGCCTGGGTGGGATTGTGGTCGGTGCAGACTCGATGGGCCGAATGGCCTCCTTCTGCACTGTAGGGTTTCTATGTACCTACCCCCCAGCACCTTAAACCTGTGTCCTCTCGTAGCAGCCATTTCCACCCTGGGAAAAAGCCTCTGAGAGTCCACCCGATCTATGCCTCTCAACATCTTATACACCTCTATTAGGTCTCCTCTCATCCTTCGTCTCTCCAAGGGGAAAAGACCGAGCTCCCTCAGCCTATCCTCATAAGGCATACCACTCAATCCAGGCAACATCCTTGTAAATCTCCTCTGCACCCTTTCAATAATTTCCACATCCTTCCTATAGTGAGGCGACCAGAACTGAGCACAGTACTCCAAGTGGGGTCTGACGAGATGTTCAGGTTAGGTGAATTTGCCATGCTAAATTGCCCCTTAGTGTTAGGGGGAACGAGCTCGGATAATGGGGGTAGGGCCTGGGTGGGATTGTGGTTGGTGCAGACTCAATGGACCGAATGGCCTATTTCTGCACTGCACTGTGGGGATTCTACGACCTCTTGTTCGAGACACAAGGGGGAAACATTTGGTCTACATATACTTTAGCAATCCCTTTTAGTATTTTATATACCCTTGATCAGATCCCCTCTCATCCTTCGAAACATCAGCGAGTACAAGCCCCAACATCAACCGCTTAATCCCCGGAATCAATCTAGTGGGCGGCACGGTGGCACAATGGTTAGCACTGCTGCTTCACAGCTCCAGGGACCGGGTTCGATTCCCGGCTGGGTCACTGTCTGTGTGTAGTTTGCACATTCTCCTCGTGTCTGCGTGGGTTTCCTCCGGGTGCTCCGGTTTCCTCCCACAGTCCAAAGATGTGCGGGTTAGGTTGATTGGTCATGCTAAAATTGCCCCTTAGAGTCCTGAGATGCGTAGGTTAGAGGGATTAGTGGGTAAAATATGTAAGGATATGGGGGTAGGGCCTGGGTGGGATTGTGGTCGGTGCAGACTCGATGGGCCAAATGGCCTCTTTCTGCACTGTAGGGGTTCTATCATTCTATCATAGTGAACCTCCTCTGAACTGCCTCCAATGTTATCACCTCCTTCCTCAAATAATGAGACCAAAACTGGACACAATACTCCAGATGTGGTCACACCGACACAATTGCAACAACACTTCTCTACTTTTAGAGTCCACCAATATACAGCGGAACCCCGATATTACGCGCCCCGATTTAGCGCGAATTCGGAGATAACGCGTTGAATCACTGGACCCCTTTTTTTTCCCCCACTCATGATTGGCAAATCTCGCTCGCCCCGCTGTTTCCAGCGTGCTCCACCAGTCAGCTCGTCACGTGTAGAGGAATGCTGGGAAAAGGGACCGGGGCCAGCCTTTCCATCACGCCTGAAGGAGGAAATTTTCCAGAAAACCATATTTGCATCATCAAACATATTTTTATTGGACTAATTGGCACCACTCATAACGGGCCAACAATGCAGAGGGGCACCCCCGGATGGATATTCGATCGGGTCTCCCCCTGCACAGCTGAGAGACTCACGAATTTCAGAAACTACGGAAGATCCCTAATCTGCCTAGCAACAGCGCATAGCTGCATTTTAAACTGGCCAAGGAAGATCAAGATCCCTATGAAACGAGACAGAGAGTGGGTTATCAAAACCAAGCTATCACTGAAATATTACCAATTCGGCCAAGGCAGACATAAAAATCTGATAAACTAAGAGATAAGGATAAAAGGTTAAGAATGAAATACCCCAGACACCCAACAGGACAGGATGACATTAACACTCAATCTCACAAGCAGGAAACACAGACACGGAACAATAGGACCAATTTAAATAAGAGGACACATAGAGATAGTAATGGGAAACGCATTTAGACACCGGGGCAGGACCAAGTAATCCCATTAACACGAACACACACCATACAAATGCTAATCCATGAAACTTCCTAGGGACTTTTGAAACTGACAGACCACTTTATACATTGTGTAAAAAAAGGCATAATCAAATGTTCCCGCGCGAATTTTGGATCCCTATAAAGATCCAGAGCTGATGTGATTTAATTGAGATCAACGTGGCCAAGCCACTGTTTCTGAGCTGGCTACGGGGGTCTCCCTGGGATCCCAGTAATTGTACAATAAAGACACGCTTTGAACCTTGATTTGCGACTCAACTTCTATTCTGCACTGGTAAGGGATATTTCCCTACAACAAAATGGCGTAGTCACGGCAGGATTTGATATCTGACTTCTGACTGATGGCCACAGTTTGAAAGTCGGGATCAAATTTAAACGAATCTGATACAAATCCAGAGCAGTCAAAGGCGAGTGCAGGTCTCCGTTCAAAGTGAGGTACCTTTAAGGGTTAGGGTTTGTCTGTTTTAGGTATTGTTGTCTTGTAGAACTGTATAATCTTGCCTAAGTTTTTAAATTGAAACAGAAGTCCGCACTAAAGAGGTACAGGTCAGAACGACCGCGTGGAAGAAGGTAAGTAACTTTTAACTTTAATAGGAGTAAAGGACCAGAGGTAAAGATAACAGGTTTTGGGCTATTTGATAACAGGAATTAAGACTAATATAAAGATAAGAACCGCATGCAGAACTAATTGGTGTAACTAACCCAGGATTGTAAATGAAACCGCTGTCTGTGCCAAGGCAATAGGACAAGGGAGTGCTTGACTCAAGGTGCCCTACCCTAAACTGGACGTTAAGAGGAGAAATCTCCCACGCTAAGGTTGGGTTTTGAAGCGGGCGCTAAGAGGCACAGGCACTCAGGGTGCAAGGCACGGACAGTGTAAATCGGGTAACAACACTGACTCTGAAGGGACGAACAACCTCAGAGTCGATACAGTTACTAACTATAACAGGGGCTTTGATAACAGAATACATGTGTGTAAGTGTTGAGGAAAAGGGGACCCGATCCATCCTGACCAAGAGACACGACGACGGAGGATCCATTAGGGACCCGGGCGGAGTTTGATAACCTTGTTCGTCTGTAGGGAACACCACAGCCCATAGCAGGATACCCGGTTTTGGGGTAACGGATCAACCCTGCTAGTGGGGGTGGTGGCCGAGCGGGAGGCGTTGTACTTAGAGGGGCTGGGGACAGGGGCGGACAAACCCACTAAACAACCAGCACACATCCCAATAAGACAACACAAAATAGTCCAAGCGTGAGGTGTCAGGAATAGTTGGGGGAGCCCAGGGGAAAGAGACCCACTGGAACCTCACTACGAGAACCTACAGCAATACAGACGGTGCTGGGGCAGTATCAGTGACAGGAGATAAGGGAGAGAGTTGAGGCACTTTTACTGTAGCAGCCAGCATACGGGGGTTGCAGGACTGCTAGACAGAAAAATGGCAGACCACGTTGTTAAGGGAGAAACTGCAGTAGCTCTCATTTTGAAGTATCTGTTAGCCAGAGAAGCGATTGTTGCAAAGATGAAACGGAATGGGTGGAACGCATCACAAACTTTAGAAGATCAAAGAAAGTGGGTAGACGGAGTTAAACGGGACAAAACAAAAGTAATGGGAGTAATATTAGTGACCCAGTTAGCTGGACTAATTGAGGAAGTAAATGCCTCTATGGAGGAGAGACACAAAGAGACAGAGCAAATTAAAGTATTACAGGAGAGAGTGAGGGAATTAGAATACAGAAACCACACTGCGGAGATAACGCAGAGATCAGAGGAAACGGACCCTCGGCGCCCATACGAGTCAGTGCAGAAACATACAGCCACTCCAGCATCAAAAGAAAACATAGACAATTATAATCTAGCGCCAGTCACGAGAGGAGGGACGTTAGCACAACCAAAGGCAACCTATAAGCCTTTTACGCCAGGGGAAAGGCAGCAGATGGATAGGAGAAATCTTAGTTTTTGTATTTCAGTGTGTTTGTGAGATCTGGTAGCTTGTCGAATGTAGGTGGTTGTTGTTGTAATTAGATTGAGAGCAGGGAGCTCTTTGTTCCTGTGGAATGTTTGCTACAGGCAGTGGGTGCAGTACATTGCACCTTGGTTTAGCCTCAGGGGGCTGGGAGAGTGTTAAAACTGTTAAAGATTAAAGTGATAGGATTTCTTGAATTTACTTCTGCTTTGAGTTAATTACAGTTTGGAAGAAAGAAGAATAAAAGCGATTGTCTTAATCAATGTTCTGTATTCTCTTTGAATGTTTTACACTCATCCCAGTCTGAAATGATAAGTTTGAATGAAAAAGGATGTACTGTGGAATGACTTTTGGAAGCTTCCATGTGTGTGTGTGTGTGTTTAAACAAAGTGGTTGCGTGGATGCTTTGTTGTTGTTTGTTTTAATGTTAAGAAAGGATTTAAACCTTGGAAGGAAGCATGTGCTCTTTCCTTTGTCTTGAAGTAGAAATTATAAGAGTTAGTTGAGGAGTTAAGAGAAGAAAATAAGTTATTTTGTGGAAAGGTAGAAAAGCAGGAACAAAAGACTGAGGTCTATGAATTAGTTTAAAGTATATCAAGTCAGTGAAATACAGTATTAATCGCAGAATATCGCGATTTGCGAACGTCAGATAGTTTAGTATTCGGAACTAGTTAAAATTATGTACTGCCGTCGGAATTTCATGAGCCATCAAGGTTCAAGGTTTGCCAAATATAAAAGCACTGCAAAGCTTAAAACCTAGCCAGTTAAGAAACCAAAATGTTCCTAATCAAATAACTGGTATGTATTGTACCTGCTTTGATTTTGATTCGGCGCCTGTTACTTTTCCTAGAGTGCGGGGGTTTCGATCTGGAGCTCAGTTTAAAAAAAAAAGAAACGGCTTAAATTAAAAGGGTTTGGATATCACGGGTACGATGTGTAAAGTGGTATGATACAACTGCCGCTTGATTATTTTTATTATACAGTATAGCACTGCCATATAGACACAAGAATAACATCAAATCCTGAAAAGCCTTAACCAACTTTGTATGATATATTCATACACTATATTGGGCATTGATAAAGACATAATTATTTTGTGAAGTACTGTGGTGTAGCGCTTGCACGCAAACAAATGATCAAATTAGAGATAGTGTAAGAGTACTCATATAAAGATCGGAACTGTATGGCATGTGATTTTAATGGGGAAAGCGATGTCTTTTGATAAGACTACATACAAATGAATGGATGTATCCGACAATACATCCGAGACCTTAGCACCCAATTGAAGGGGATGCGCCGGTCCGTAATTTCTAATCAGGCACAGGTCGACGCAGAGGGGGACTCAGAAATATTACCAGAAGTCCCAAAAGCCGGGAGCCGGGTATTAACAAAAGTGCTTCCTGCAAAACCAGGATTTGCCCCAAGTTGGCACGGACCTTACGAGGTCATTATTAGCGGAGATACCTGTGCCTGTATAGATATAAGGGGACAGGGGGTCTGGAAACACTGGACCCAATTAAAACTATATGAGAACAAATGAACTAAAAGATACCGTTTTGCTCATTCAACTTCAACAGGAACCAGGACCAGATCTACTATCAAGACGTCGGAACCAACTACTTTTAATTTGATTGCCTGTTTATTTTCTGTATATACTGTAATTGTAAAATACTGTTGAAAAAAAAAAAGAGCGATATGGGAACAGGGACATATCTGATAATAACCCTGACCATTGTAAATACACTCCAACATATGGGGGTTAGGGGAGCAGAACCACCAATCATGGAAGGAAACCTATTCCTGAAAACACACATCCAGATCTATGGGAATAGGACCGCTTGTTACCCCTCAGCGCGATCAGTAAACTCCCTATTCATCGCAACACCAGGGTGGCTCCCACAAGAGTTATTCACTATTGACACATCGGGGGCACCCTGCAAAGAACATATTGGGTACTTTAAGCAAGGGATACAAGGAAGGTGTGTAGAGCTCACTGAGCCGGGAATTCTAAGGGGGACGGGACCCCAACCGGAGGAGACACATGGGAACTACCCACAATGTTTTAAGGGAGAGGGATGGGGGTGCGTGCATGCCTTTGTCCCTAAAAATGATTCATGCGCTGAGGCACATTGTGCTCTCCAGGAGTGCCGGGTCCGGGAAGGACACTTCACTTGTGACTGCAAGCAACAAAAATGCATTGCAGTCACCGCGGGTAGGCAGCTTATGTGTGGCAAGTGCAACAGCACCCACGTAAGCTCAGCCTCAGGGACATATCCATTTGATTCTCACCAAGAGGTACAATCAAGTGGACAGTCCAGGGGGAGGGAAGGTTCCACAAGATGGGGCCATGCGGTCAAACGACCCCGGGGTAATGCATGTTATCGGGTTAAAGACGGGTACGTGTTTTTATTTAAAAATGTATATATGACGGCCACAGACAGGCCTCCAAGGTTCTTTTCCGTAGGGACAATCAGACCTCTCACGGTTCCATGCCCAAGTGAAGGGCATGTCCAGAAACGCATAGTGACCAGGGCCATCAGCGCAGAATTTTGCTCCGACTGGCAGGCCCCTGTCACACTAGGGTCTTCTTTAGGATATGGATTTCTGGGGACACTATCCCTGGGAGGCGCCGCAGGGGTGATCAGTGCCAGTAATAGGAACTTCTTCATATGTGGACTGACCATTTTAGGAAACAACACCCTACAAGCATTAGGCGCAATTGACCAAGAACTCGCAGAACTCAGACTATACACACAACAAACGAGATATGCGGTGGACTATCAGCTAGCCAGACAAGGGGGGGTATGCACCATCATCAAGGAAAAATGCATCACATACGTACACGACGAGACACTAAACATAACAGCAGCCATGTCCGGGATACAAAAGCAATTGGATAACTTTAAACAGGGGTTAACAGGGACTGATGGGTGGTTAGGATGGCTGTTTAACACAGTTTGGGGAGCATATATTATGAAGGGATTAATCCTAGTAGTAGCCATCCTGTTCACACTCTGCCTTGGCCTAACCTGTATTAAAGTGATATGTGCAAATATTACATCAAGAATGCTACCCACTGCCAGTATCCAGATGCAAGAACTTAACAACGACCCAGAAGAGGAGGAACAACGGCAAGGACAACAGCTGTACAAATCACTGTTCCTCTGAAGGTCGTCCATGGGGGGTCAGCCATGAATGGCACCCCCTGGACGAGAGGAGGGACTGAAGGAGGAAATTTTCCAGAAAACCATATTTGCATCATCAAACATATTTTTATTGGACTAATTGGCACCACTCATAACGGGCCAACAATGCAGAGGGGCACCCCCGGATGGATATTCGATCGGGTCTCCCCCTGCACAGCTGAGAGACTCACGAATTTCAGAAACTACGGAAGATCCCTAATCTGCCTAGCAACAGCGCATAGCTGCATTTTAAACTGGCCAAGGAAGATCAAGATCCCTATGAAACGAGACAGAGAGTGGGTTATCAAAACCAAGCTATCACTGAAATATTACCAATTCGGCCAAGGCAGACATAAAAATCTGATAAACTAAGAGATAAGGATAAAAGGTTAAGAATGAAATACCCCAGACACCCAACAGGACAGGATGACATTAACACTCAATCTCACAAGCAGGAAACACAGACACGGAACAATAGGACCAATTTAAATAAGAGGACACATAGAGATAGTAATGGGAAACGCATTTAGACACCGGGGCAGGACCAAGTAATCCCATTAACACGAACACACACCATACAAATGCTAATCCATGAAACTTCCTAGGGACTTTTGAAACTGACAGACCACTTTATACATTGTGTAAAAAAAGGCATAATCAAATGTTCCCGCGCGAATTTTGGATCCCTATAAAGATCCAGAGCTGATGTGATTTAATTGAGATCAACGTGGCCAAGCCACTGTTTCTGAGCTGGCTACGGGGGTCTCCCTGGGATCCCAGTAAATTGTACAATAAAGACACGCTTTGAACCTTGATTTGCGACTCAACTTCTATTCTGCACTGGTAAGGGATATTTCCCTACAACACGCCCAATCCACCATGGAAGATGATGACCAGCCAGATTTGTCCGGCTTCACCGAGGAAGGTGTGCGTGAGGCTTCACCGAGGAAGCTGCCTGAACGCAGCAAAGAAGAGCGACACCAGTGGCACTCTGCCGGCGACGAATGCCCAACGTATGAGCATCTGACGGACGCCGGGATCGTCCGTAACGTAACTATAGCAGCGGCGGAGGCAAGTGTACCGGTTCTGGAGACCCAGGAGGTGGACCGCATTAAAACCCTCCAACTCAGAAGCATTGTAGATTTCACTCGCAGCCAGCAAAATGCTACGTTCAAGCAAGGAACACTCCATCACTTTCTTAAGAAATAAACTTGTTGGCGATAATAGGGGTGTTTTAGGTCAACATTGGGTAAGTTAGAACACTGATTTTCCTGAGCCCCGATTTAACGCGATCCCGCTTTTTTCGCGATAACATTTAATGGACCCCAACCATCGCGTTATAACGGGGCCGCGCTGTGTTTTCTATTGAATTTATAAGGTTTGAATTACAAGGAGAGGCTGGATAGGCTGGGACTTTTGTTTTCCCTGGAGTGGGTAGGAGGATGAGGGGGGGGGGGGGGGGGGGGTGACCTTATAGAGGTTTATAAAATCATGAGGGGCCATAGATAAGGTGAATAGCCCAAGGTCCTTTTCCCCCAGGGTAAGGGAGAGTCCAAAACTAGAGGGCATAGGTTTAAGGTGAGAGGGAAAAGGGACCCGAGGGGCAACTTCCTCACACAGAGGGTGGTGCGTGTATGGAATGAGCTGCCAGAGGAGATGGTAGAGGCAGCGGGTACAGTTACAACATTGAAAAGACATTTGGACAGGTCCGTGGATGGGAAAGGTTTATCGAGATGCGGGCCAAACACAGGCAAATGGGACTAGCTCAGTTCAGGAAACCTGGAGATGGTGGGTGAAAAATACTGTGGCTCCCAGAGCAGGTCAGGAGGCTGGGAATCCTGCGGAGAGTAACTCACCTCCTGACTCTTCCGCCCAAAGCCTGTCCACCATCTACATGGACGAGTTGGGCCGAAGGGCCTGTTCCGTGCTGTATATCTCTATGACTCTATCTCGATCTGAAATTCCCGGCAAGTATCTTAGAAATCTTAGAAACCCTACAGCACAGAAAGAGGCCATTCGGCCCATCGAGTCTGCACCGACCACAATCCCACCCAGGCCCTACCCCCATATCCCTACATATTTACCCACTAATCCCTCTAACCTACGCATCCTAGGACACTAAGGGGCAATTTTAGCACGGCCAATCCACCTAACCCGCACATCTTTGGACTGTGGGAGGAAACCGGAGCACCCGGAGGAAACCCACGCAGACACTAGGAGAATGTGCAAACTCCACACAGACATATTAGATGTATTTAATCTGATTCACA
>NW_027593685.1:0-28383 GCF_964213995.1 Mustelus asterias
GGGAGGGAGTGGGGGGGAGAGAGAGAGTGGAGAGAGAGAGTAGGAGAGAGAGAGAGTGGGGGAGAGAGAGAGTGGGGGAGAGAGAGAGAGTGGGGGAGAGAGAGAGTGGGGGAGAGAGAGAGAGTGGGGAGAGAGTGGGGGAGAGAGAGTGGGGAGAGAGAGAGTGGGGGAGAGAGAGAGTGGGGGAGAGAGAGAGTGGGGAGAGAGAGAGTGGGGGAGAGAGAGAGTGGGGGAGAGAGAGAGTGGGGGAGAGAGAGAGTGGGGGGAGACAGAGAGTGTGGGGGGGATAGAGTGGGGAGAGAGAGAGTGGGGGGAGAGAGAGAGAGAGAGTGGGGAGAGAGAGTGTGGGGGAGAGAAAGAGAGTGGGGGGAGAGAGAGAGAGTGGGGGAGAGAAAGAGAGTGGGGGGGACTGAGTGGGGAGGAGAGGGAGTGGGGAGGAGAGAGTGGTGGGGAGACAGAGTGGGGGGGAGACAGAGAGTGTGGGGGGGATAGAGTGGGGAGCGAGAGAGAGAGTGGGGAGAGAGAGTGGGGGGAGAGAGAGTGGGGGGAGGGAGAGTGGGGGGAGAGAGAGTGTGTGGGTGGGAGAGAGTGGTGGGAGACAGAGTGGGGGGAGACAGAGAGTGTGGGGGGGAGACAGAGAGTGTGGGGGGGGATAGAGTGGGGGAGAGAGAGAGAGAGTGGGGGAGAGAGAGTGGGGGAGAGAGAGTGTGGGGGAGGATATAGTGGGCGGGGAGAGAGTATGTGGGGGGAGAGAGGGAGTTGGGGGAGAAAGAGAGTGGGGGGAGAGAGTGATTGCGGGGAGAGAGAGATAGAGGGGGGAGACAGAGTGGGGGGAGACACGGTGGGGGGGTGCAAGAGTGGGGGGAGAGAGAGAGTGCGGGGTAGAGAGAATGGGGGGGGGGAGATAGAGTGGGGGGGAGATAGAGTGGGGGGGAGATAGAGTGGGGGGAGATAGAGTGGGGGGGCGATAGAGTGGGGGGGGAGATAGAGTGGGGGGGGAGATAGTGTGGGGGGGGAGATAGTGTGGGGGGGGAGATAGTGTGGGGGGGGAGATAGTGTGGGGGGGGATAGTGTGGGGGGGCAGATAGTGTGGGGGGGCAGATAGTGTGGGGGGGCAGAGAGAGTGGGGGGGAGAGAGAGTGGGGGGGAGAGAGAGTGGGGGAGAGAGACAGTGAGGGGGAGAGAGAGAGTCGGGGGAGAGAGAGAGTGGGGGAGAGAGAGAGTGGGGGGTGGAGAAAGAGTGGGGGAGAGAGAGAGGGGGAGAGAGAGAGAGTGGGGGAGAGAGAGAGTGGGGGGGAGAGAGTGGGGGGGGAGAGAGTGGGGGGGGGGGAGAGAGAGGGGGAGAGAGAGAGAGGGGGGGAGAGAGAGAGTGGGGGAGAGAGAGAGTGGGGTAGAGAGAGAGATAGTGGGGGAAAGAGAGAGAGTGGGGGAAAGAGAGAGAGTGGGGGAGAGAGAGACTGGGGGAGAGAGAGACTGGGGGAGAGAGAGAGAGTGGGGGAGAGAAAGAGAGTGGGGGAGAGAGAGACTGGGGGAGAGAGAGAGAGTGGGGGAGAGAAAGAGAGTGGGGGAGAGAAAGAGAGTGGGGGAGAGAGAGAGCGTGGGGGAGAGAGAGAGTGGGGGAGAGAGAGAGTGGGGGAGAGAGAGAGTGGGGGAGAGAGAGAGTGGGGGAGAGAGAGAGTGGGGGAGAGAGAGAGTGGGGGAGAGAGAGAGTGGGGGAGAGAGAGTGGGGGAGAGAGAGAGCGGGGGAGAGAGTGGGGGAGAGAGAGAGTGGGGGGAGAGAAAGAGAGTGGGGGGGACTGAGTGGGGAGGAGGGGAGTGGGGAGGAGAGAGAGTGGTGGGGAGACAGAGTGGGGGGGAGACAGAGAGTGTGGGGGGGGTAGAGTGGGGGAGAGAGAGAGTGGGGGAGAGAGAGAGTGGGGGAGAGAGAGAGAGCGGGGGAGAGAGAGAGTGGGGGGAGAGAGAGAGAGTGGGGAGAGAGAGTGTGGGGGAGAGGAAAGAGAGTGGGGGAGAGAGTGAGAGCGGGGGAGAGAGAGAGTGGGGGGTGAGAGAGAGAGAGTGGGGAGAGAGAGTGTGGGGGAGAGAAAGAGAGTGGGGGAGAGAGAGAAAGAGTGGGGGAGAGAAAGAGAGTGGAGGGGACTGAGTGGGGAGGAGAGGGAGTGGGGAGGAGAGAGAGTGGTGGGGAGACAGAGTGGGGGGGAGACAGAGAGTGTGGGGGGGGGTAGAGTGGGGGAGAGAGAGAGTGGGGGAGAGAGAGAGTGGGGGAGAGAGAGAGAGCGGGGGAGAGAGAGAGTGGGGGGAGAGAGAGAGAGTGGGGAGAGAGAGTGTGGGGGAGAGAAAGAGAGTGGGGGAGAGAGTGAGAGCGGGGGAGAGAGAGAGTGGGGGGTGAGAGAGAGAGAGTGGGGAGAGAGTGTGGGGAGAGAAAGAGAGTGGGGGAGAGAGAGAAAGAGTGGGGGAGAGAAAGAGAGTGGAGGGGACTGAGTGGGGGAGGAGAGGGAGTGGGGAGGAGAGAGAGTGGTGGGGAGACAGAGTGGGGGGGAGACAGAGAGTGTGGGGGGGGTTGAGTGGGGGAGAGAGAGAGAGAGTGGGGGAGAGAGAGTGGGGGGAGAGAGAGTGGGGGGAGGGAGAGTGGGGGGAGGGAGAGAGTGTGGGTGGGAGAGAGTGTGGGGGAGGATATAGTGGGAGGGGAGAGAGTATGTGGGGGGAGAGAGGGAGTTGGGGGAGAAAGAGAGCGGGGGGGAGAGAGTGATTGCGGGGAGAGAGAGAGTGGGGGGGAGAGAGAGTGGGGGTAGAGAGAGTGGGGGAGAGAGAGTGGGGGAGAGAGACAGTGAGGGGGAGAGAGAGAGTGGGGGGAGAGAGAAAGTGGGGGGGTGGAGAAAGAGTGGGGGAGAGAGAGAGAGGGGGAGAGAGAGAGAGAGAGTGGGGGAGAGAGAGAGTGGGGGGGGAGAGAGTGGGGGGGAGAGAGTGGGGGGGGAGAGAGTGGGGGGGAGAGAGTGGGGGGGGAGAGAGTGGGGGAGAGAGAGAGAGGGGGAGAGAGAGAGAGGGGGGAGAGAGAGAGTGAGGAGAGAGAGAGTGGGGTAGAGAGAGAGATAGTGGGGGAAAGAGAGAGAGTGGGGGAGAGAGAGAGTGGGGGGAGAGAGAGACTGGGGGAGAGAGAGAGTGGGGAGAGAGAAAGAGAGTGGGGAGAGAAAGAGAGTGGGGGAGAGAGAGAGGGTGGGGGAGAGAGAGTGGGGGAGAGAGAGACTGGGGGAGACAGAGAGAGTGGGGGAGAGAAAGAGAGTGGGGGAGAGAAAGAGAGTGGGGGAGAGAAAGAGAGTGGGGAGAGAAAGAGAGTGGGGGGAGAGAAAGAGAGTGGGGGAGAGAGAGGAGGGTGGGGGAGAGAGAGAAAGCGGGGGGAGGGACAGTGTGAGGGGAGGGGAGAGAGGGCGTGGGGAGGGGAGGCTGAGAGTGGGGGAGGGAGGGAGTGGGGGAGAGAGCGAGTGGGAGAGAGAGAGTAGGAGAGAGAGAGTGGGGGAGAGAGAGAGTGGGGGAGAGAGAGAGTGGGGGAGAGAGAGGAGTGGGGGGGAGAGAGAGAGTGGGGGAGAGAGAGAGTGGGGGAGAGACAGAGAGAGAGCGGGGGGGAGAGAGAGAGAGAGAGTGGGGAGAGAGAGTGTGGGGGAGAGAGAGAGTGGGAGAGAGAGGGAGTGGGGGAGAGAGAGAGTGGGGGGGGAAGAGAGTGGGGAGAGAGAGAGTGGGGGGGAGAGAGAGAGTGGGGAGAGAGAGAGTGGGGAGAGAGAGAGAGTGGGGGGAGAGAGAGAGTGGGGAGAGAGAGTGGGGGAGAGAGAGAGTGGGGGAGAGAGAGAGTGGGGGAGAGAGAGAGTGGGGGAGAGAGAGAGTGGGGGAGAGAGAGAGTGGGGGAGAGAGAGAGTGGGGGAGAGAGAGAGTGGGGGAGAGAGAGAGTGGGGGAGAGAGAGAGTGGGGGAGAGAGAGAGAGTAAGAGAGAGAGAGTGTGGGGGAGAGAGAGAGTGGGGGGGAGAGAAAGAGAGTGGGGGGGAGAGAAAGAGAGTGGGGGAGAGAGAGAGAGTGTGGGGGAGAGAGAGTGTGGGGGAGAGAGAGAGAGAAAGAGAGTAGGGGAGAGAGAGAGTGGGGGAGAGAGAGAGTAGGGGAGAGAGAGAGTGTGGGGGAGAGAGAGAGAGAAAAAGAGTAGGGGAGAGAGAGAGAGTGGGGGAGAGAGAGAGAGTAGGGGAGAGAGAGTGTGGGGGAGAGAGAGAGTGGGGGGGAGAGAGAGAGAGAGAGTGGGGGAGAGAGAGAGAGAGAAAGAGGTGGGGGAGAGAGAGAGAGTGGGGGAGAGAAGAGAGTGGGGGGGGGCTGAGTGGGGAGGAGAGGGAGTGGGGAGGAGAGAGAGTGGTGGGGAGACAGAGTGGGGGGGGAGACAGAGTGTGGGGAGGGAGAGTGGGGGAAGGGAGAGTAGGGGGAGGGAGAGTGGGGGGAGGGAGAGTGGGGGAAGGGAGAGTGGGGGAGGGAGAGGTGGGGGGGGAGAGAGGAGTGGGGGGGAGAGAGAGAGTGGGGGGAAAGAGAGAGAGTGGGGGGAGAGAGGAGTGGGGGAGAGAGAGAGTGGGGAGAGAGAGCGTGGGGGAGAGAGAGCGTGGGGGAGAGAGAGCGTGGGGGAGAGAGAGCGTGGGGGAGAGAGAGCGTGGGGGGAGAGAGAGCGTGGGGGAGAGAGAGCGTGGGGGAGAGAGAGCGTGGGGGAGAGAGAGCGTGGGGGAGAGAGAGCGTGGGGGAGAGAGAGCGTGGGGGAGAGAGAGAGGTGGGGGAGAGAGAGCGTGGGGAGAGAGACCGGGGCGGAGAGAGAGCGGGGGAGATAGAGCGGGGGGGGCGAGAGTGGGAGGGAGAGAGAGAGTGGGAGGGAGAGAGAGAGTGGGAGGGAGAGGGGGGGGAGGGAGAGCGAGGGGGGAGAGAGAGTAGGGGGGGAGAGAGAGAGTGGGGGGAGAGTAGGGGGAGAGAGGGAGCGTGGGGGAGAGAGAGCAGTGGGGGAGAGAGAGCGTGGGGGAGAGAGAGCGAGGGGGAGTGATAGTGGGGGGGAGAGATAGTGGGGGGGAGAGATAGTGGGGGGAGAGGGAATGTGGGGAGAAACAGAGTGTGGGGGGGAATGAGAGTGTGGGGGGGGGAGAGACAGTGAGTTGGGGGGAGAGAGAGAGAGAGTGGGGGAGAGAGAGCGAATAGGGGGGAGAGAGAGAATGGGGGGGGAAGTGAGAGAGTGGGGGTGGGAGTGATTAAGTGGCGGGGGGGCAGAGAGAGTGAGTGGTGGAGAGAGATTTGGGAGATAGAAAGGTAAATAAAAGAAATCCCAGCTGTTACCAGGCAACCCGAGGCCACCGGTGGCCATTTTGTGTCTAGGCCTCAAAGCCTCCTGAATCCTGGAGGGATGAAATCTCGTCAAACCGGGGTAGGGGTAGGGAGTGCCCGGGTCAGCCGCACCACCCCGAGTGTTTTGTTTGTGCTGAACGGCATTCGAAACCGGTGAAATATTAAATATCTTCGTCTTTGACGGGTACTCACTTACCTGACCATGATCCAACAAGATGGCGGCAGCGATGGCGGCTTCCTGTCGGAACGAGCAGAGAGAGAGAGAGAGAGAGAGAAGGTCAACCTGGGTCCAGTGACGGCACACACCTGCAGTCCTGATCACCACATCGCCATTAAACACTACAAATGAGACCCCCACCAACCTCTCCCCCCAGGGTCCCCCCTCGCCACTTCCTTCTCTCCGACACAACAATCCCGCATCATAAGGCAGGACAGAGGGGGTGTGCTGCTCACGGTAGGAAGAGAAAAGTGGCCATTCAGCCCCTCGGAGCTCATGCCAAGATACAATGGTTGCCCTCGGATCTGGCCTCACTCCAATGAATCCGCTCCGGACTCCATGAGCTGCCAAAGAGGCACGGTAGCACAGTGGTTGGCACTGCTGCCTCACAACACCAGGGACCCGGGTTCGATTCCAGCCTCGGGTCGCTGTCTGTGTGGAGTTTGCACGTTCTCCCCGTGTCTGCGTGGGTTTCCTCCGGGTGCTCCGGTTCCCTCCCACAGTCCAAAGATGTGCGGGTTAGGTGGATTGGCCATGCTCAATTGTCCCTTAGTGTCCAAAGATGTCCAGGTTAGGTGGATTGGCCATGCTAAATTGCTCCTTAGTGTCCAAAGATGTGCAGGTTAGGTGGATTGGCCATGCTAAATTGTCCCTTAGTGTCCAAAGGTGTGCGGGTTAGGTGGATTGGCCATGCTAAATTGTCCCTTAGTGTCCAAAGATGTGCAGGTTAGGTGGATTGGCCATGCTAATTTGTCCCTTAGTGTCCAAAGATGTGCAGGTTAGGGGGATTGGCCATGCTAAATTGCCCCTTAGTGTCCAAAGATGTGTAGGTTAGGTAGATTGGCCATGCTAAATTGTCCCTTAGTATCCAAAGATGTGCAGGTTAGGTGGATTGGCCATGCTAAATTGTCCCTTAGTGTCCAAAGATGTGCAGGTTAGGTGGATTGGCCATGCTAAATTGTCCCTTAGTGTCCAAAGATGTGCAGGTTAGGTAGATTGGCCATGCTCAATTGTCCCTTAGTGTCCAAAGATGTCCAGGTTAGGTGGATTGGCCATGCTAAATTGCTCCTTAGTGTCCAAAGATGTGCAGGTTAGGTGGATTGGCCATGCTAATTTGTCCCTTAGTGTCCAAAGATGTGCAGGTTAGGGGGATTGGCCATGCTAAATTGCCCCTTAGTGTCCAAAGATGTGTAGGTTAGGTGGATTGGCCATGCTAAATTGTCCCTTAGTGTCCAAAGATGTGTAGGTTAGCTGTATTGGCCATGCTAATTTGTCCCTTAGTGTCCAAAGATGTGCAGGTTAGGGGGATTGGCCATGCTAAATTGCCCCTTAGTGTCCAAAGATGTGTAGGTTAGGTAGATTGGCCATGCTAAATTGTCCCTTAATCTAATTCCTTTCGAAAATTACTTTTCCATTTCAACTGGCCAAGTTTCCAAACAAAACTCGATGACAAACAGAAATAAAATCCCTCTGGATGGTATATTCACGCCCGCGTGTGAATGAGAATGTGTGTGAGTGAGTGAGCGTGTGTGTGAGAGAGAATGTGTGTGAGTGAGTGAGGATGCGTGTGTGTGAGAGAGTGAGTGAGTGAGCGTCTGTGTGAGTGAGAATGTGTGTGAGTGAGTGAGGGTGTGTGTGTGTGAGAGAGTGAGTGAGAGAGCGTGTGTGTGAGTGAGAATGTGTGTGAGTGAGTGAGGGTGTGTGTGTGTGAGAGAGTGAGTGAGAGAGCGTGTGTGTGAGTGAGAATGTGTGTGAGTGAGTGAGGGTGTGTGTGTGTGAGAGAGTGAGTGAGAGAGCGTGTGTGTGAGTGAGAATGTGTGTGAGTGAGGGTGTGTGTGTGTGAGAGAGTGAGTGAGTGAGGGTGTGTGTGAGTGAGAATGTGTGTGAGTGAGTGAGGGTGTGTGTGTGTGAGAGAGTGAGTCAGCGTTCGTGTGAGTGAGAATGTGTGTGAGTGAGTGAGGGTGTGTGTGTGTGTGAGAGAGTGAGTGAGCATTTGTGTGAGTGAGAATGTGTGTGAGTAAGTGAGGGTGTGTGTGTGTGTGAGAGAGTGAGTGAGCATTTGTGTGAGTGAGAATGTGTGTGAGTGAGTGAGGGTGTGTGTGTGTGTGAGAGAGTGAGTGAGCATTTGTGTGAGTGAGAATGTGTGTGAGTGAGTGAGGGTGTGTGTGTGTGAGTGAGAATGTGTGTGAGTGAGGGTGTGTGTGTGTGAGAGAGTGAGTGAGTGAGGGTGTGTGTGAGTGAGAATGTGTGTGAGTGAGTGAGGGTGCATGTGTGTGAGAGAGTGAGTGAGCGTTCGTGTGAGTGAGAATGTGTGTGAGTGAGTGAGGGTGTGTGTGAGAGAGTGAGTGAGTGAGCGTGTGTGTGAGTGAGAATGTGTGTGTGAGTGAGGGTGCATGTGTGTGAGAGAGTGAGTGAGTGAGCGTCTGTGTGAGTGAGAATATGTGTGAGTGAGTGAGTGTGTGTGAGAGAGTGAGCGTGTGTGTGAGTGAGAATGTGTGTGAGTGAGTGAGGGTGTGTGTGTGTGTGTGAGAGAGTGAGTGAGTGAGCGTCTGTGTGAGTGAGTGAGGGTGTGTGTGTGTGTGTGAGAGAGTGAGTGAGTGAGCGTCTGTGTGAGTGAGTGAGGGTGTGTGTGTGTGTGTGTGTGTGAGAGAGTGAGTGAGTTAGTGTCTGTGTGAGTGAGAATGTGTGTGAGTGAGTGAGGGTGTGTGTGTGTGTGAGAGAGTGAGTGAGCGTCTGTGTGAGTGAGAATGTGTGTGAGTGAGTGAGGGTGTGTGTGTGTGAGAGAGTGAGTGAGTGAGCATCTGTGTGACTGAGAATGTGTGTGAGAGAGTGAGTGAGTGAGCGTTCGTGTGAGTGAGAATGTGTGTGTGAGTGAGGGTGTGTGTGTGTGTGAGAGAGTGAGTGAGTGAGCGTCTGTGTGAGTGAGAATGTGTGTGAGTGAGGGTGTGTGTGTGAGAGTGAGAGTGAGTGAGCGTCTGTGTGAGTGAGAATGTGTGTGAGAGAGTGAGTGAGTGAGCGTTCGTGTGAGTGAGAATGTGTGTGAGTGAGTGAGGGTGTGTGTGTGTGAGAGAGTGAGTGAGTGAGGGTGTGTGTGTGTGAGAGAGTGAGTGAGTGAGCGTGTGTGTGAGTGAGAATGTGTGTGAGTGAGTGAGGGTGTGTGTGTGTGAGAGAGTGAGTGAGTGAGGGTGTGTGTGTGTGAGAGAGTGAGTGAGTGAGCGTGTGTGTGAGTGAGAATGTGTGTGAGTGAGTGAGGGTGTGTGTGAGAGAGAGTGAGTGAGTGAGGGTGTGTGTGAGTGAGAATGTGTGTGAGTGAGTGAGGGTGTGTGTGTGTGAGAGAGTGAGTGAGAGAGCGTGTGTGTGAGTGAGAATGTGTGTGAGTGAGTGAGGGTGTGTGTGTGTGAGAGAGTGAGTGAGTGAGGGTGTGTGTGAGTGAGAGAGTGAGTGAGTGAGGGTGTGTGTGTGTGAGAGAGTGAGTGAGTGAGCGTGTGTGTGAGTGAGAATGTGTGTGAGTGAGTGAGGGTGTGTGTGTGTGAGAGAGTGAGTGAGTGAGGGTGTGTGTGTTTGAGAGAGTGAGTGAGTGAGCGTGTGTGTGAGTGAGAATGTGTGTGAGTGAGTGAGGGTGTGTGTGAGAGAGAGTGAGTGAGTGAGGGTGTGTGTGAGTGAGAATGTGTGTGAGTGAGTGAGGGTGTGTGTGTGTGAGAGAGTGAGTGAGTGAGCGTGTGTGTGAGTGAGCGTGTGTGTGAGTGAGAATGTGTGTGAGTGAGTGAGCGTGTGTGTGAGAGAGAGTGAGTGAGTGAGGGTGTGTGTGAGTGAGAATGTGTGTGAGTGAGGGTGTGTGTGTGTGAGAGAGTGAGTGAGTGAGGGTGTGTGTGTGTGAGAGAGTGAGTGTGTGAGCGTGTGTGTGAGTGAGAATGTGTGTGAGTGAGTGAGGGTGTGTGTGTGTGAGAGAGTGAGTGAGTGAGCGTGTGTGTGAGTGAGAATGTGTGTGAGTGAGTGAGGGTGTGTGTGTGTGAGAGAGTGAGTGAGTGAGGGTGTGTGTGTGTGAGAGAGTGAGTGAGTGAGCGTGTGTGTGAGTGAGAATGCGTGTGTGAGTGAGTGAGGGTGCATGTGAGTGAGAGAGTGAGTGAGTGAGCGTGTGTGTGAGTGAGAATGCGTGCGAGGGTGTGTGAGGGGTGATCTTCTAGAGGTCTATAAAATAATGAGGGGCACAGATCAGCTAGATAGTCAATATCTTTTCCCAAAGGTAGGGGAGTCTAAAACTAGAGGGCATAGGTTTAAGGTGAGAGGGGAGAGATACAAAAGGGTCCAGAGGGGCAATTTTTTCACACAGAGGGTGGTGAGTGTCTGGAACAAGCAGCCAGAGGTAGTAGTAGAGGTGGGTACAATTTTGTCTTTTAAAAAGCATTTAGACAGTTACATGGGTACGATGGGTATAGAGGGATATGGGCCAAATGTGGGCAATTGGGATTAGTTTCAGGGTTTCAAAAAAAAAGGGGTGGCATGGACAAGTTGGGCCGAAGGGCCTGTTTCCATGCTGTAATCCTCAATGACTGTGTGAGTGAGTGGGGTTGTGGATAGTCTGGAGGGATGTCAGAAGTTACAGAGGGACATAGATAGGATGCAAGACTGGGCGGAGAAGTGGCAGATGGACTTCAACCCAGATAAATGGGTCGTGGTCCATTTTGGCAGGTCAAATGGGATGAAGCAGTACAATATAAAGGGAAAGACTCTTAGTACTGTAGAGAATCAGAAGGACCTTGGGGTCCGGGTCCATAGGACTCTGAAATCGGCCCCGCAGGTGGAGGAGGTGGTTAAGAAGGCGTATGGTGTGCTGGCCTTTATCAATCGAGGGATTGAGTTTAGGAGTCCGGGGATAGGGCGGCACGGTAGCGCAGTGGTTAGCACTGCTGCTTCACAGCTCCAGGGTCCCGGGTTCGATTCCCGGCTTGGGTCACTGTCTGTGTGGAGTTTGCACATTCTCCTCATGTCTGCGTGGGTTTCCTCCGGGTGCTCCGGTTTCCTCCCACAGTCCAAAGATGTGCGGGTTAGGTTGATTGGCCAGGTTAAAAATTGCCCCTTAGAGTCCTGGGATGTGTAGGTTAGAGGGATTAGCGGGTAAATATGTGGGATTGTGGTCGGTGCAGACTCGATGGGCCGAATGGCCTCCTTCTGCACTGTAGGGATTCTATGATTTCTACGATAATGATGCAGCTATATAAGACCCTCGTCAGACCCCACTTGGAGTACTGTGCTCAGTTCTGGTCGCCTCACTATAGGAAGGATGTGGAAAAGATTGAAAGGGTGCAGAGGAGATTTACAAGGATGTTGCCAGGATTGAGTGGCATGCCTTATGAGGATAGGCTGAGGGAGCTCGGTCTTTTCTCCTTGGAGAGACGTAGGATGAGAGGAGACCTAATAGAGGTATATAAGATGCTGAGAGGCATAGATCGGGTGGACTCTCAGAGGCTTTTTCCCAGGGTGGAAATGTCTGCTACGAGAGGACACAGGTTTAAGGTGCTGGGGGGGTAGGTACAGGGGAAATGTTAGGGGGAAGTTTTTCACACAGAGGGTGGTGGGCGAGTGGAATCGGCTGCCGTCAGTGGTGGTGGAGGCGAACTCAATAGGGTCTTTTAAGAGACTCCTGGATGAGTACATGGAGCTTAATAGGATGGAGGGTTATAGGTAGGTCTAGAAGGTAGGGATATGTTCGGCACAACTTGTGGGGCCGAAGGGCCTGTTTGTGCTGTAGTTTTTCTATGTTTCTATGTTTCTCTGACTCTGTGTGAGTGAGTGAGTGAGTGAGTGAGTGAGTGAGTGAGTGAGTGAGTGAGTGCGTGAGTGAGTGAGTGAGTGAGTGAGTGCGTGAGTGCGTGAGTGAGTGAGTGCGTGAGTGCGAGTGAGTGAGTGAGTGAGTGAGTGAGTGAGTGTGAGTGAGTGTGAGTGAGTGAGTGAGTGAGTGAGTGAGTGAGTGAGTGAGTGTGAGTGAGTGAGTGAGTGAGTGAGTGAGTGAGTGAGTGAGTGAGTGAGTGAGTGAGTGTGAGTGAGTGAGTGAGTGAGTGAGTGAGTGAGTGAGTGAGTGTGAGACTCTGAAACAGTGCGCTGCAGCGGGTACAAGAGGGGCGGCTCCCCCACCATCTTCTCGAGGGGCAATTAGGGACGGGCGATAAACGCTGGGCCCGGCCAGCGATGCCCTGAGCGTATGGAATGGCGGAGCAAGCCCAATGGGCCGAATGGTCTACTCCTGCTCGCCTTCCTCGAGTTTCCATGTTCTGATTGGTCCACAGGCGCGGACAGGTGAACCACCTCCAGCCACAAGCTTTATTGTGAGTCAGTCCCCCGCAAGGGAGGGGGAGATAGAGGTAGTTTGAGGTGGGATGGAGTGGGGGGGCGGGGAATGGGGTGGGCATGTCAGGGCAACCGCCAACCCCCCAGCAAGGATCTGATGGTCCAAACCAATGGGCAAGGTGCGGCGCAACGCTGGAGGGTCGGATTGGGGTAATTGGCGATGCCCCCACAGAGTGGGAGAGCCAGCCAGAACCTGAGCGTGGCTGAGGTAAAGGGGGAAACGGCTGGAGGGAGGAGGTTGGGTCCATGGAGTGAGGTGGGAGGGGTATTGTCCGGCGAGGAGAGGGGGTGGGCTGAGGGCAGCCGGGAGCCTGCGCCGCGGTTATTGGCTGCGGCGGTGGGTCTCTCACCTTTGCTTGGTCTTGTCCGGGGAGCAAGGGCTTGCCCTCTGTGATCTGGATCTCCTGGAGTTCCGTCGCCATGGTTCTTGCGGTCTGCACACAAGCAGAAAGGAGAGAAAATCATTCCCTGAGAAATTGCGGAGCAGATCGAATCCATTGGGATGGTGTACAGTCGGAGTTAGTGTCCTAATCCTGGGCGAGCCAAGGGCCAGAAGGGCGGGGGGGGGGGGGGGGAAGTACAAGGGGATACAGAAACTCCTGGGATTAAGTACTGGCACACATCTAATTAGTGGCCCAGTCTTGGGCGAGCCAAGGGCCAGACTGTAGAAGGGGCTACAGAAACTCCCTGGGATCTTGAAGGCTATTAAAAAAAGTAGACTAGTTTAGAATAGGGATCGCAGTTGGCCTTATTTATCCACAGAAGCCCACAGAAGGTACAGCAACAGTGGTAGAACATAGAACATTACAGCGCAGTACAGGCCCTTCGGCCCTCGATGTTGCGCCGACCAGTGAAACCAATCTAAAGCCCCTCTAACCTACACTATTCCAATATCATCCATATGTTTATCCAATAACCATTTGAATGCTCTTAATGTTGACGAGTCCACTACTGCTGCAGGCAGGGCATTCCACGCCCTCTCTGAGTAAAGAACCTACCTCTGACATCTGTCCTATATCTCCCAACCCTCAATTTAAAGCTATGTCCCCTCGTGCTAGCCATCACCATCCGAGGGAAAAGGCTCTCACTATCCACCCTATCCAATCCTCTGATCATCTTGTATGCCTCTATTAAGTCACCTCTTAACCTTCTTCTCTCTAACGAAAACAACCTCAAGCCCCTCAGCCTTTCCTCATACGATCTTCCCACCATACCAGGCAACATCCTGGTAAATCTCCTCTGCACCCTTTCCAACACTTCCACATCTTTCCTATAATGCGGCGACCAGAACTGTACGCAATACTCCAAATGCGGCCGCACCAGAGTTTTGTCCAGTTGCAGTATGACCTCCTGGCTCCGAAACTCAATCCCTCTCCCAATAAAAGCTAACACACCGTACGCCTTCTTAACAACCCTATCAACCTGGGTGCCAACTTTCAGGGATCTATGCACATGGACACCCAGATCCCTCTGTTCATCCACACTACCAAGTATCTTACCTGACGGTAAATATGGGCAAGGAGGACAGGGTACCAGAGGCTAAGTCACCCTTCGGGATTTAAGAACATGCGCTGGGACACATCTATTTAATGGCCTAATCTTGGGCTAGCCAAGGGCCAGAAGGGGGGGGACTGTAGAAGGGGCTACAGAAACTCCCTGGGATTTTGAAGAGTATTAAATAAAAGTAGGCTAGAGTAGGGATCACAGTGTGCCTTATATATACCATAAGAAATCACAACGTGCCTTATTTATATATTTGCATGATATATATATATATCATGCAAAGGTATTGTCCGCATAGACGCATATAGAATAATTGGTAGAGAATTTTAAACAAGTCAGGCAGCACGGTGGCACAGTGGTTAGCACTGCTGCCTCACAGCGCCGAGGACCCGGGTTCAAAGAACAATACAGCACAGGAACAGGCCCTTCGGCCCTCCAAGCCCGTGCCGCTCCCTGGTCCAAACTAGACCATTCTTTTGTATCCCTCCATTCCCACTCCGTTCATGTGGCTTTCTAGATAAGTCTTAAACGTTCCCAGTGTGTCCGCCTCCACCACCTTGCCCGGCAGCGCATTCCAGGCCCCCACCACCCTCTGTGTAAAATACGTCCTTCTGATATCCGTGTTAAACCTCCCCCCCGACCTCACCTTGGACCTATGACCCCTCGTGAACGTCACCACCGACCTGGGAAAAAGCTTCCCACCGTTCACCCTATCTATGCCTTTCATAATTTTATACACCTCTATTAGGTCACCCCCTCATCCTCTGTCTTTCCAGTGAGAACAACACCAGTTTACCCAATCTCTCCTCATAACTAAGCCCTTCCATACCAGGCAACATCCTGGTAAACCTCCTCTGCACTCTCTCCAAAGCCTCCACGTCCTTCTGGTAGTGTGGCGACCAGAACTGGGCGCAGTATTCCAAATGCGGCCGAACCAACGTTCTATACATCTGCAACATCAGACCCCAACTTTTATACTCTATGCCCCGTCCTATAAAGGCAAGCATGCCATATGCCTAATTCACTACCTTCTCCACCTGTGACGTCACCTTCAAGGATCTGTGGACTTGCACACCCAGGTCCCTCTGCGTATCTACACCCTTTCTGGTTCCGCCATTTATCGTATAGCTCCCCCCTACGTTAGTTCTACCAAAATGCATCACTTCAATTCCAGCCTCAGGCGACTGTGTGTGGAGTTTGCACATTCTCCCCGTGTCTGCGTGGGTTTCCTCCGGGTGCTCCGGTTTCCTCCCACAGTCCAAAGATATGTGGGTTAGGTTGATTGGCCGTGCTAACTTGCCCCTGAGTGTCAGGGGGCTCGCTAAGTATTGTGGATTGAAAATATATTTTCAATTGTCTTGTAAGCTTTGGCCAAGATGCAGCCTGCCCCAAAGCATAATGGGAAAGGAGCAGAACTAGACTAGAGCTACATTCTTTGGAAACAGTGAGGTATAGAACATTATCAGTAGGAGACTATGCAGCTGCAAGCTGCCAAGATTTTAAAATTAATAGAGGTATTTAGCTTCTAAGTTTAAGTGAATAGAAGTATTCAGTTTCAACTGATAAAGTTTAAAGCTTATTTGTTGGTGTCAAAAGTAGGCTTACATTAACACCGCAATGAAGTTACTGTGAAAATCCCCTAGTCGTCACACTCCTACGCCTGTTCGGGTACACTGAGGGAGAATTTAGCACGGCCAATCCATCCATCTTCCGGACTGTGGGAGGAAACAGGAGCACCCGGAGGAAACCCACGGGAAGAGAACTTGCAGACTCCACACAGACAGTGACCCGAGCCGGGAATCGAACCCGGGTCCCTGGCGCTGTGAGGCAGCGGTGCTAACCACTGTGCTACCGTGTCCCCCGCGATAAGGGGTGGGTAGCCAGCAGGCCAGAGAGAGATGACTCCCTCTCTGTTCCCATGGGTTGCAGGTGGCGAGGCTGATCCTTGAACCTACCGAATTTGCATAGGCAAGGTCACTAGGCAACTGGGGGAAGAACTTCTGGGTCCAGTTAACCAATGCATTCCCAATTCTGCTCGAAGGTAGAATGCTATTGGCCCAAGGTTAATCATGTGTATTATTGTAATTGGACCAGCCAGTGTGGATGACAGGTTGGACGGGAGAAACGAACCTTCGAAAAGGTATATCTGTTATACACATGTACTGTAACAGCAGAGAGGATTTGGATTCTTCAGGCTGTCTCTCTCCCAATGCGCATTGGTCAATAAAGAACGTCTTTAACTGTGTGCTATCTTTCATGAGTCTTTGTATTAGCTGAGTTCAGCTCAATACATAGCACCATAGGGAAACCCCCCTGAAAATCCCTGTACAGGAGTGAATGGGAAGGGGTTTGGGCCCATTGGGATTGTGTACAGTCGGAGTGAATGGGAAGGGGATTGGGTCCATTGGGATTGTGTACAGTGGGAGTGAATGGGAAGGGGTTTGGGTCCATTGGGATTGCGTACAGTGGGAGTGAATGGGAAGGGGATTGGGTCCATTGGGATTGTGTACAGTGGGAGTGAATGGGAAGGGGTTTGGGTCCATTGGGATTGTGTACAGTGGGAGTGAATGGGAAGGGGTTTGGGTCCATTGGGATTGTGTACAGTGGGAGTGAATGGGAAGGGGTTTGGGACCATTGGGATTGTGTACAGTGGGAGTGAATGGGAAGGGGTTTGGGTCCATTGGGATTGTGTACAGTGGGAGTGGATGGGAAGGGCTTTGTGTCCATTGGGATTGTGAACAGTGGGAGTGAATGGGAAGGGGTTTGAGTCCATTGGGATTGCGTACAGTGGGAGTGAATGGGAAGGGGTTTGGGTCCATTGGGATTGTGTACAGTGGGAGTGAATGGGAAGGGGTTTGGGTCCATTGGGATTGTGTACAGTGGGAGTGAATGGGAAGGGGTTTGGGTCCATTGGGATTGTGTACAGTGGGAGTGAAGGGGAAGGGGTTTGGGGTCTAGTGGGATTGTGTACAGTGGGAGTGAATGGGAAGGGGTTTGGGTCCATTGGGATTGTGTACAGTGGGAGTGAATGGGAAGGGGTTTGGGCCCATTGGGATTGTGTACAGTGGGAGTGAATGGGAAGGGGTTTGGGTCCATTGGGATTGTGTACAGTGGGAGTGAATGGGAAGGGGTTTGGGTCAATTGGGATTGTGTACAGTGGGAGTGAATGGGAAGGGGTTTGGGTCCATTGGGATTGTGTACAGTGGGAGTGAATGGGAAGGGGTTTGGGTCCATTGGGATTGTGTACAATGGGAGTGAGTGGGAAGGGGTTTGGGCCCATTGGGATTGTGTACAGTGGGAGTGAATGGGAAGGGGTTTGGGCCCATTGGGATTGTGTACAGTGGGAGTGAATGGGAAGGGGTTTGGGACCATTGGGATTGTGTACAGTGGGAGTGAATGGGAAGGGGTTTGGGTCCATTGGGATTGTGTACAGTGGGAGTGAATGGGAAGAGGTTTGGGTCCATCGGGATTGTGTACAGTGGGAGTGAATGGGAAGGGGTTTAGGTCCATCGGGATTGTGCACAGTGGGAGTGAATGGGAAGGGGTTTGGGTCCATTGGGATTGTGTACAGTGGGAGTGAATGGGAAGGGGTTTGGGACCATTGGGATTGTGTACAGTGGGAGTGAGTGGGAAGGGGTTTGAGTCCATTGGGATTGTGTACAGTGGGAATGAATGGGAAGGGGTTTGGGTCCATTGGGATTGCGTACAGTGGGAGTGAGTGGGAAGGGGTTTGGCTCCATTGGGATTGTGTACAGTGGGAGTGAGTGGGAAGGGGTTTGAGTCCATTGGGATTGTGTACAGTGGGAATGAATGGGAAGGGGTTTGGGTCCATTGGGATTGTGTACAGTGGGAGTGAATGGGAAGGTGTTTGGGTCCATTGGGATTGTGTACAGTGGGAGTGAGTGGGAAGGGGTTTGAGTCCATTGGGATTGTGTACAGTGGGAATGAATGGGAAGGGGTTTGGGTCCATTGGGATTGCGTACAGTGGGAGCGAATGGGAAGGGGATATTTTGTGTTGTAATATTCTGCTATGAATCAGCTATCTGGAGTTGCTGGGATGCCCTTTATAGAGTGATATTGTGGTCTGAAGGAGATTGTTGATGCTTCGGAGAAGCGATTGGGAAAGGCAGCAGGAACAAGACGGCAAGATAAAACGGCAGTGATGACATTCTCTCCGAATAACTCACAGAATAAATTAGGGACAGCTTTAAATAGATAAGCCTTAACCCATCACTCAGCAAGTCCCAGTTTACAAACACAGGTGTCTCTCAGTCCCCTCTCTCTCTCAGGGAGATATCTGTACACTGACTGGTGTTTCTCAGTCCTCTCTCTCTCAGGGAGATATCTGTACACTGACTGGTGTCTCTCAGTCCTCTCTCTCTCAGGGAGATATCTGTACACTGACTGGTGTCTCTCAGTCCTCTCTCTCTCAGGGAGATATCTGTACACTGACTGGTGTCTCTCAGTCCCCTCTCTCTCAGGGAGATATCTGTACACTGACTGGTGTCTCTCAGTCCCCTCTCTCTCAGGGAGATATCTGTACACTGACTGGTGTCTCTCAGTCCTCTCTCTCTCAGGGAGATATCTGTACACTGACTGGTGTCTCTCAGTCCCCTCTCTCTCTCAGGGAGATATCTGTACACTGACTGGTGTCTCTCAGTCCCCTCTCTCTCTCAGGGAGATATCTGTACACTGACTGGTGTCTCTCAGTCCCCTCTCTCTCTCAGGGAGATATCTGTACACTGACTGGTGTCTCTCAGTCCCCTCTCTCTCTCTCAGGGAGATATCTGTACACTGACTGGTGTCTCTCAGTCCCCTCTCTCCCAGGGAGATATCTGTACACTGACTGGTGTCTCTCAGTCCCCTCTCTCCCAGGGAGATATCTGTACACTGACTGGTGTCTCTCAGTCCCCCCTCTCTCAGGGAGATATCTGTACACTGACTGGTGTCTCTCAGTCCCCTCTCTCTCTCGGGGAGATATCTGTGCACTGACTGGTGTCTCTCAGTCCCCTCTCTCTCAGGGAGATATCTGTACACTGACTGGTGTCTCTCAGTCCCCTCTCTCTCAGGGAGATATCTGTACACTGACTGGTGTCTCTCAGTCCCCTCTCTCCCAGGGAGATATCCGTACACTGACTGGTGTCTCTCAGTCCCCTCTCTCTCAGGGAGATATCTGTACACTGACTGGTGTCTCTCAGTCCCCTCTCTCTCTCAGGGAGATATCTGTACACTGACTGGTGTCTCTCAGTCCCCTCTCTCTCTCAGTGAGATATCTGTACACTGACTGGTGTCTCTCAGTCCCCTCTCTCTCAGGGAGATATCTGTACACTGACTGGTGTCTCTCAGTCCCCTCTCTCTCTCTCAGGGAGATATCTGTACACTGACTGGTGTCTCTCAGTCCCCTCTCTCTCTCAGTGAGATATCTGTACACTGACTGGTGTCTCTCAGTCCCCTCTCTCTCTCGGGGAGATATCTGTACACTGACTGGTGTCTCTCAGTCCCCTCTCTCTCAGGGAGATATCTGTACACTGACTGGTGTCTCTCAGTCCCCTCTCTCTCAGGGAGATATCTGTACACTGACTGGTGTCTCTCAGTCCCCTCTCTCTCTCTCTCAGGGAGATATCTGTACACTGACTGGTGTCTCTCAGTCCCCTCTCTCTCAGGGAGATATCTGTACACTGACTGGTGTCTCTCAGTCCTCTCTCTCCCAGGGAGATATCTGTACACTGACTGGTGTCTCTCAGTCCCCTCTCTCTCAGGGAGATATCTGTACACTGACTGGTGTCTCTCAGTCCCCTCTCTCTCTCAGGGAGATATCTGTACACTGACTGGTGTCTCTCAGTCCCCTCCCTCTCTCAGGGAGATATCTGTACACTGACTGGTGTCTCTCAGTCCACTCTCTCTCTCAGGGAGATATCTGTACACTGACTGGTGTCTCTCAGTCCCCTCTCTCTCTCAGGGAGATATCTGTACACTGACTGGTGTCTCTCAGTCTCCTCTCCCTCTCTCAGGGAGATATCTGTATACTGACTGGTGTCTCTCAGTCCCCTCTCTCTCTCAGGGAGATATCTGTACACTGACTGCTGTCTCTCAGTCCCCTCTCTCTCTCAGGGAGATATCTGTACACTGACTGGTGTCTCTCAGTCCCCTCTCTCTCAGGGAGATATCTGTACACTGACTGGTGTCTCTCAATCCCCTCTCTCTCTCAGGGAGATATCTGTACACTGACTGGTGTCTCTCAGTCCCCTCTCTCTCAGGGAGATATCTGTACACTGACTGGTGTCTCTCAGTCCCCTCCCTCTCTCAGGGAGATATCTGTACACTCCGTTTCCTACACCCCTCCCCTTTCCCTCCACCTCATTCCCTATCACACGGTTAGCACAGTAGTTAGCACTGTTGGCTCACAGCGCCAGGGACCCGGGTTCGATTCCGGCCTTGGGTCACTGTCTGTGTGGAGTTTGTACCTTCTTCCCGTGTCTGCGTGGGTTTCCTCCGGGTGCTCCAGTTTCCTCCCACAGTCCAAAAATATGCGGGTTAGGTGGATTGGCCGTGCTAAATTGCGCCTTAGTGTCCAAAGATGTGCAGGTTAGGTGGATTGGCCATGCTAAATTGTCCCTTAGTATCCAAAGATGTGCAGGTTAGGTGGATTGGCCGTGCTAAATTGTCCCTTAGTGTCCAAAGATGTGCAGGTTAGGTGGATTGGCCGTGCTAAATTGTCCCCTTAGTGTCCAAAGATGTGCAGGTTAGGTGGATTGGCCCTGCTAAATTGTCCCTTAGTGTCCAAAGATGTGCAGGTTAGGTGGATTGGCCGTGCTAAATTGTCCCTTAGTGTCCAAAGATGTGCAGGTTAGGTGGATTGGCCATGCTAAATTGTCCCTTAGTGTCCAAAGATGTGCAGGTTAGGTGGATTGGCCGTGCTAAATTGTCCCTTAGTGTCCAAAGATGTGCAGGTTAGGGGGATTGGCCGTGCTAAATTGTCCCTTAGTGTCCAAAGATGTGCAGGTTAGGTGGATTGGCCGTGCTAAATTGTCCCTTAGTGTCCAAAGATGTGCAGGTTAGGTGGATTGGCCATGCTAAGTTGTCCCTTTGTGTCAGGGGAACTAGTGGGGTAAACATATCGGATTTTGGGGATAGGGCCTGGGTGGGATTGTTGTAGGTGGAGACTTGCTGGGCCGAATGGCCTCCTTCTGCTCTGTGCCTCTGTGCCTCCAGTTTCCCCAACTCCTTGCCAGCTGTAATTAGCCCCAACGTCACAGGGAAGACTTCCTTGCTGAGTGAGTCTGGACCTCAAGACCTCCCCCCCTCGGCCCACTCCCCCCACCTACCCCCCACACCGTTGCCCCCTCTCTCACGTTGGTTACCCCGAGGCAGACGTCACCTTTGGGGCGATGACGGTGCCTGCAGGGTGGGGTTAACTGTCCCCGCTCCCCTCTGCCTCCAACCACAAATACTCTTCCCCCCCCCCACCTCCATTCCACCTTCCTTCCTCTCAGACAGGAAAGGAGAAACCTCACATCCCCTCAAGAATTAACTTCCAGCTCAGTACAAACATGCGTGTGCGGGACTCCAGCTGGATACACGGTCCCCGGAGACAGAGACAGTCAGTACACACAGACACAAACAGGTCAGGTGGGAGGAACAGAGAGAGAGAGAGAGAGAGGAGGGAGGGGGGAAGGGGGGGGGGGTAGGGGGGCGGAGGGAGGGGGCGGGGGTAAGGGGGGGTAGGGGGGGTAGGGGGGCAGAGGGAGAGAGAGAGAGAGAGACAGAGACAGAGAGAGAGAGACAGAGAGAGACAAAGAGAGAGGCAGAGAGAGAGCGAGAGACAGAGAGAGAGACAGAGAGAGACAGAGAGAGAGAGAGAGAGACAGAGAGAGAGAGAGAGAAAGAGAGAAACAAAGAGAGAGAGACAGAGAGAGAGACAGAGACAAAGAGAGAGAGAGAGAGACAGAGAGTGAGAGAGAGAGAGAGACAGAGAGTGAGAGAGAGAGACAGAGACAGAGAGAGATACAGAGAGAGAGAGGCAGAGAGACAGAGAGAGACAGAAAGAGAGAAAGAGAGAGACAGAGAGAGACAGAGAGAGAGAGAAACAGAGAGAGACAAAGAGAGAGAGAGAGAGACAGAGAGAGAGGGAAAGAGAGAGAGAAACAGAGAGAGAAACAGAGAGAGACAAAGAGAGAGAGAGAGACGGAGAGAGACAAAGAGAGAGAGACAGAGAGAGAGAGAAAGAGAGAGAGAGAAAGAGAGAGAGACAGAGAGACAGAGAGAGACAAAGAGAGAGAGACACAGGATGATCTGACGGCCCAGGAGTCCTGGAACAGCAGTGAGCCAAGCCCTCGGAGTAGAGAGGATGGGGATCCAATTCCCCCTCCCCCCCCCCCCCCCCACCCCCCGGGGTCTATACTGACCCCAGCTGTGGGTAGAGAGGGAACAGGAGGGAGTCAGTGGCAAGGCTCCTAACACACCCAGCGGCACGCTGGCACAGTGGTTTAGCACAGCTGCCTCACAGTGCCAGGGACATGGGTTCGATTCCCGGCTCGGGTCACTGTCTGTGTGGAGTTTGCACATTCTCCCCGTGTCTGCGTGGGTTTCCTCCGGGTGCTCCGGTTTCCTCCCACAGTCTGAAAGACGTGCTGGTTGGGGTGCATTCGGCCGTGTTAAATTCTCCCTCAGTGTCACCTGAACAGGTGCCGGAGTGTGGGGACTAGGGGATTTTCACAGTAACTTCATTGCAGTGTTAATGTATGCCTAGTTGTGACACTAATGACCTACTTTGTGACCGACCTCGCATTAAGTTGATCTTTCTCTACACCCTAGCTCTGACTGTAACACTCCATTCTGCACTCTCTCCTTTCCTTCTCCCCTATGTACTCTATGAACGGTATGCTTTGTCTGTACAGCACGCAAGAAACAATACTTTTCACTGTATCCCAATACATGGGGCGATAACAATAATAATAAATCGGGAGGCGATGGCCTAGTGGTATTATTGCTGGACTATTAATCCAGAAACTCAGCTAACGTTCTGGGGGGGACCCGGGTTCGAATCCCACCCACGGCAGATGGTGGAATTTGAATTCAATAAAAAAATATCTGGAATTAAGAATCTACTGATGATGGTGAATCCATTGTCGATTAAAAAGGAAAAGGTCCTCAGGGATAGGATTTACGACCATTTAGAAAGATGCAGCTTAATCCGGGATAGTCAGCACGGATTTGTGAAGGGCAAGTCTTGCCTCACAAATTTGATTGAATTTTTTGAGGAGGTAACTAAGTGTGTTGATGAAGGTAGGGCAGTTGATGTCATATACATGGATTTTAGTAAGGCGTTTGATAAGGTCCCCCATGGTCGGCTTATGATGAAAGTGAGGAGGTGTGGGATAGAGGGAAAGTTGGCCGATTGGATAGGTAACTGGCTGTCTGATCGAAGACAGAGGGTGGTGGTGGATGGAAAATTTTCGGACTGGAAACCGGTTACCAGCGGAGTGCCACAGGGATCAGTGCTTGGTCCTCTGCTCTTTGTGATTTTTATTAATGACTTAGAGGAGGGGGCTGAAGGGTGGATCAGTAAATTTGCTGATGACACCAAGATTGGTGGAGTAGTGGATGAGGTGGAGGGCTGTTGTAGGCTGCAAAGAGACATAGAGAGGATGCAAAGCTGGGCCGAAAAATGGCAAATGGAGTTTAACCCTCATAAATGTGAGGTGATTCATTTTGGTAGGACTAATTTAAATGTGGATTACAGGGTCAAAGGTAGGGTTCTGAAGACTGTGGAGGAACAGAGAGATCTTGGGGTTCATATCCACAGATCTCTAGAGGTTGCCACTCAAGTGGATAGAGCTGTGAAGAAGGCCTATAGTGTGTTGGCGTTCATTAACAGGGAGTTTGAGTTTAAGAGCCGTGGGGTTATGCTGCACCTGTACAGGACCTTGGTGAGACCACATTTGGAATATTGTGTGCAGTTCTGGTCACCTCACTGTAAGAAGGATGTGGAGACACTGGAAAGAGTGCAGAGGAGATTTACCAGGATGCTGCCTGGTTTGGAGGGTAGGTCTTATGGGGAAAGGTTGAGGGAACTTGGGCTTTTCTCTTTGGAGCGGAGGAGGTTGAGAGGAGACTTGATAGAGGTTTATAAGATGATGAGGGGGATAGATAGAGTGAACGTTCAAAGACTATTTCCTCGGGTGAATGGAGCGGTAACTAGGGGGCATAACTATAGGGTTCATGGTGGGAGATATAGGAAGGATATCAGAGGTAGGTTTTTTACTCAGAGAGTGGTTGGGGTGTGGAATGGACTGCCTGCAGGGATAGTGGAGTCAGACACTTTAGGAACATTTAAGAAGCTATTGGATAGGCACATGGAGTACTTCGGGATGATAGGGAGGAAATAGCTTGATCTGGGTTTCAGACAAAGCTCGGCACAACAACGTGGGCCGAAGGGCCTGTTCTGTGCTGTACTGTTCTATGTTTCTATGATTGTCGGAAAAACCCATCTGGTTCACTAATGTCCTTTAGAGAAGGAAATCTGCCGTCCTTACCCGGTCTGGCCAACATGTGACTCCAGAGCCTCACAGCAATGTGGTTGTCTCTCAACTGCCCTCCTAGGGGCAACTAGGGATGGGCAATAAATGCTGGGCCCAGCCAGCGACGCCCATGTCCCACGAATGAATTTTAAAAAAATAATAAATCAAATCAAAATAATGAATGAACTTAAAAACTTAGAACCCGACACAGACCCAGGGACAGGAAGGGAGAGGCCATTCAGCCCCTCCCGGGGCCCTGTTCCCCCGCTGCAAGCCCGCAGGGCTGACCTGCGGCCTAACGCCACTACACACATGACTTGGCCTTTGCCAACCCTGTCCCACGCTTCTGTGCGCAGGGAATCGTTGCCAAACTTCCTCACCCCTCAGAAAGCCTGGCACGGGATTCTCAGACCCTGCGTCCATTCCCACCAACCGAGCAGCTGGCTGGTGAGGCCTCACGCAGTCTAATGCCCTGAGCCTGCAAGGGTGGGGGAACAGAGGGTGGCGGCCACAGGCACGGGGAGGGAGGGGGTACCAGCGAGCGCCGGACACAGCCTCCAACAGGTCACCCAGCAACAGAGACAGGGCCTTCAGCAGGGCTTGGCTGGGGTAAACAAATGTCTCAGCAATGATTTATGGTGCCTTTATCTTCCCGAGCCAGACACACACACAGAGTAAAAACAAGCAGACTATTTACAGCGCGGACGAACATCCTTGTGTTCACAAGGCACCTCCTCTGGGGAGACGGGCGGTTCAGAAATTCCTGGCTTCAACTTACCACAATCCCCAGCAAGAACTCGCAAGTACTTGGAGAGGGTTAGATACAGAGTAAAGCTCCCTCTACACTGTCCCCCCATCAAACACTCCCAGGACAGGTACAGCACGGGGTTAGATACAGAGTAAAGCTCCCTCTACACTGTCCCCATCAAACACTCCCAGGACAGGTACAGCACGGGGTTAGATACAGAGTAAAGCTCCCTCTACACTGTCCCCCCATCAAACACTCCCAGGACAGGTACAGCACGGGGTTAGATACAGAGTAAAGCTCCCTCTACACTGTCCCCCATCAAACACTCCCAGGACAGGTACAGCACGGGGTTAGATACAGAGTAAAGCTCCCTCTACACTGTCCCCCCATCAAACACTCCCAGGACAGGTACAGCACGGGGTTAGATACAGAGTAAAGCTCCCTCTACACTGTCCCCCATCAAACACTCCCAGGACAGGTACAGCACGGGGTTAGATACAGAGTAAAGCTCCCTCTACACTGTCCCCCCCATCAAACACTCCCAGGACAGGTACAGCACGGGGTTAGATACTGAGTAAAGCTCCCTCTACACTGTCCCCATCAAACACTCCCAGGACAGGTACAGCACGGGGTTAGATACAGAGTAAAGCTCGCTCTACACTGTCCCCATCAAACACTCCCAGGACAGGTACAGCACGGGGTTAGATACAGAGTAAAGCTCCCTCTACACTGTCCCCCATCAAACACTCCCAGGACAGGTACAGCACGGGGTTAGATACAGAGTAAAGCTCCCTCTACACTGTCCCCCCATCAAACACTCCCAGGACAGGTACAGCACGGGGTTAGATACAGAGTAAAGCTCCCTCTACACTGTCCCCCATCAAACACTCCCAGGACAGGTACAGCACGGGGTTAGATACAGAGTAAAGCTCCCTCTACACTGTCCCCCCCATCAAACACTCCCAGGACAGGTACAGCATGGGGTTAGATACAGAGTAAAGCTCCCTCTACACTGTCCCCATCAAACACTCCCAGGACAGGTACAGCACGGGGTTAGATACAGAGTAAAGCTCCCTCTACACTGTCCCCCATCAAACACTCCCAGGACAGGTACAGCGCGGGGGATCAGATGTCAAAGGTGAAATGGCCACTGACCTCCCAGGCAATTGCTGGTCTGGGAGATTAGGCCTATTGCCCGTTCTCTCCCCGGAGACGGTTATTTTAGACGTGGCGTTCCAGCCCTGAATATTGTTTCAATCGACAGGAACTCTCTCTTGGAACAGCCTGTTTCTTGCTCTTGGCAATAACAAGTAGCTGGGGCCTGTTTGGGTTCAGGCTGACTGATGCCTGAGGTAGGCCTCAGTTTCCAGCTCACAGGCCCAGAGGCAGTGCCAACGGAGGGCCTCCTCGGGTCAGTGAGGGGGGACTGGAGGAGAGGGGAGAGAGAGCAGTGGCCAAGACGCTGTCCCTCTCCACCCAACACATGCCCAACCCCCCTCTCAGAGGACATGTCATTTGTCACGGCAACTGGTTTCCCGGGAATCCCTGGGGACAGCTCAGGCAAGCCGGGGGAAAGAAACGGAAAATCTTTGACCGCAGAGGGAGACTTGATTTGATTTATTGTTGTCACACGTATTGGGATGCGGTGAAAAGTATTGTTTCTGCCAGCTATACAGGCAGAGCATACTGTTCATAGAGTACTCAGGGGAGAAGGAAAGGAGAGGGTGCAGAATGTAGTGTTACAGTCATAGCCAGGGTGGAGAGGAAGATCAGCTTAATGCGAGGTCGGTCCATTCAAAAGTCTGAGGGCAGCAGGGAAGAAGTTGTTCTTGAGTCAAAAGGTAAGGGAGAGAGAGAGAGACAGAGAGAGAGAGAGAGAGACAGAGAGAGAGACAGAGAGAGAGAGAGACAGAGAGAGAGAGAGACAGAGAGACAGAGAGAGAGAGACAGAGAGAGACAGAGAGAGAGGGAGAGAGAGAGAGACAGAGAGAGAGGGACAGCGAGAGAGAGAGAGACAGAGAGAGAGAGAGAGACAGAGAGAGAAAGGGAGACAGAGAGAAAGAGAGAGAGGCAGAGAGGGGGAGAGAGAGAGAGAGAGGAGCATGAGGCACACACGTGTGGAGCGAGAGACAAGATCTTACATCTGGGGAGAGGAAGATTGGGAGAGAGAGGAAGTGAGACATGCAGAGAGTGAGGGAGCGAGAGAGACAAAGACAGAAATAAAAATAGGGAAGCAAAGGGGGAGAGAGGGAGATGGGGGACATCGAGAGTGGTGGGAAGCATGAAGAGAGAGATAGGGAGAGAGTGATAGAGAGAGATGGGGAGAGAGAGAGAGAAAGAGAAAGAGATGGAGAGTGAGTGGGAGAGACAGAGAGAGAGATAGAAATCATAGAAACCCGACAGTGCAGAAGGAGGCCATTCGGCCCATCGAGTCTGCACCGACCACAATCCCACCCAGGCCCTACCCCCATATTCCTACATATTTACCCACTAATCCCTCTAACCTACGCATCTCAGGACTCTAAGGGGCAATTTTTAACCTGGCCAATCAACCTAACCCGCACATCTTAGGACTGTGGGAGGAAACCGGAGCACCCGGAGGAAACCCACGCAGACACGAGGAGAATGTGCAAAACTCCACACAGACAGTGACCCGAGCCGGGAATCGAACCCAGGTCCCTGGAGCTGTGAAGCAGCAGTGCTAACCACTATGCTACCGTGCCGCCCTCTGTATGTATTGGGATGCGGTTAAAAGTATTGTTTCTGCGAGCTATACAGGCAGAGCATACTGTTCATAGAGTACTCAGGGGAGAAGGAAAGGAGAGGGTGCAGAATGTAGTGTTACAGTCATAGCCAGGGTGTAGAGAAAGATCAGCTTAATGCGAGGTCGGTCCATTCAAAAGTCTGACGGCAGCAGGGAAGAAGCTGTCCTTGAGTCAAAAGGTAAGGGAGAGAGAGAGAGACAGAGAGAGAGAGAGACAGAGAGAGAGAAAGAGACAGAGAGAGAGGGAGAGAGAGACAGAGAGAGGGACAGAGAGAGACAGAGAGAGAGAGACAGAGAGAGAGAGACAGAGAGAGAGAGACAGAGAGAGAGAGACAGAGAGAGAGGGACATAGAGAGAGGGACAGAGAGAGAGAGAGGGACAGAGAGAGAGAGAGGGACAGAGAGAGAGAGAGGGACAGAGAGAGAGAGACAGAGAGAGAGAGACAGAGAGAGAGAGGGACAGAGAGAGAGAGAGACAGAGAGAGAGGGACAGCGAGAGAGAGAGAGACAGAGAGAGAGAGAGACGGAGAGAGAGACAGAGAGAAAGAGACAGAGAGAGAGGGAGAGAGACAGAGAGAGGGACAGAGAGAGAGAGAGAGAGAGAGACAGAGAGAAAGAGACGGAGAGAGAGGGACAGACAGAGAGACAGAGAGAGAGACAGAGAGAGACAGTGAGAGAGACCGAGAGAGAGAGACAGAGAGAGAGAGAGACAGAGAGAGAGAGAGAGACAGAGAGAGAGGGAGAGAGACAGAGAGAGGGACAGAGAGAGAGAGAGAGAGAGACAGAGAGAGAGAGACAGAGAGAGAGAGACAGAGAGAGAGAGACAGAGAGAGAGAGACAGAGAGAGAGGGACAGAGAGAGAGGGACAGAGAGAGAGAGAGGGACAGAGAGAGAGAGAGGGACAGAGAGAGAGAGAGGGACAGAGAGAGAGAGACAGAGAGAGA
>NW_027593686.1:0-28365 GCF_964213995.1 Mustelus asterias
CCTCCCCCCCCCCCCTCTCCCCCCCTCCTCCCTCTCCTGTAACCAGGTCACCGCCTGGAATCCAAACTCCCTCTTCAGAAACTGGAGTCCGGAGGAGATTCCTGTCTGCGGATCCGGGGACCCCCCCCCCCCCCGACGGGTTATTTTGCAGTCCTGGCTGTTTGTGTTTTTTATTCCGAACCTATTTTTCAGTGTTTCAGTTTGGGAAGAGTTGTGGTTTATATTTTTCTCTCTGTTTCCCTGATATGATTTGCTGTCAGGCACTCATCACCTCACCCAGAATACAAGGTCCAATCGCAGAGGGGATCTATCTGTCCTTCACCTGAGAGAAATAAAAACGATCCAATCAGTTCTCACCCCCCAGAGTGTGGTGTGGTTTGTGAGAGGGATCAGAGATCCGTACAGCACACAGGAACGGGCCCTTCGGCCCATCTGGCCTGCGCCAATACACCATTCTATCCTCCATTCCCTCTCTCTTCACGGGCCCATCCAGCTGCCTCTGAAATGTTGTTAATGTGTCTGCTTCCATCTCTGGCAGCCGCCACTCTCTGTGTGAAAGACCCCCCCCCCCCCCCCCCACATCTCCCTTAACCTGTCCCCTCTCACCCTGAACCTGTGCCCCCTGTAACTGACCTTCCACCCTGGGAAAGAGCCTCTGACTATCCACCCTGTCTGTGCCTCTCATCATTCTCTAGACCCTCTATCAGGTCCCCCCTCAGCCACCGTCTTTCCAGTGAAAACAATCTTAGTTTATTCAACCTCTCCTCAGAGCCGACACCCTCGAGACCAGACAACATCCTGATGAACCGTCTTTGCACCCTCTCCAAAGCTTCCACATCCCTCTGGCAGTGTGGCGACCAGAACTGCACGCAGTACTCCAGATGCAGCCTAACTAAAGTTCTATACGGCTGTAACATAACTTGCCAACTTTTATACTCGATGCCCCGACTGATGAAGGGAAACATGCCACAAGCCGCCTTGACGAGCTTCTCTACCCGCATTGTCACTTTCAGGAATCCGTGGACCTGTACGCCCAGATCCCTCTGTGTGTTCTGTACGCCCAGATCCCTCTGTGTGTTCTGTACGCCCAGATCCCTCTGTGTGTTCTGTACACCCAGATCCCCGTGTGTTCTGTACACCCAGATCCCCGTGTGTTCTGTACGCCCAGATCCCTCTGTGTGTTCTGTACGCCCAGATCCCTCTGTGTGTTCTGTACGCCCAGATCCCTCTGTGTGTTCTGTACGCCCAGATCCCCGTGTGTTCTGTACGCCCAGATCCCCGTGTGTTCTGTATGCCCAGATCCCCGTGTGTTCTGTACGCCCAGATCCCTCTGTGTGTTCTGTACGCCCAGATCCCCGTGTGTTCTGTACGCCCAGATCCCTCTGTGTGTTCTGTACGCCCAGATCCCTCTGTGTGTTCTGTACGCCCAGATCCCCGTGTGTTCTGTACGCCCAGATCCCCGTGTGTTCTGTACGCCCAGATCCCCGTGTGTTCTGTACGCCCAGATCCCTCTGTGTGTTCTGTACGCCCAGATCCCCGTGTGTTCTGTACGCCCAGATCCCTCTGTGTGTTCTGTACGCCCAGATCCCCGTGTGTTCTGTACACCCAGATCCCCGTGTGTTCTGTACGCCCAGATCCCCGTGTGTTCTGTACGCCCAGATCCCCGTGTGTTCTGTACGCCCAGATCCCCGTGTGTTCTGTACGCCCAGATCCCCGTGTGTTCTGTACGCCCAGATCCCCGTGTGTTCTGTACGCCCAGATCCCCGTGTGTTCTGTACGCCCAGATCCCCGTGTGTTCTGTACGCCCAGATCCCCGTGTGTTCTGTACGCCCAGATCCCCGTGTGTTCTGTACGCCCAGATCCCCGTGTGTTCTGTACGCCCAGATCCCCGTGTGTTCTGTACGCCCAGATCCCCGTGTGTTCTGTACGCCCAGATTCCTCTGTGTGTTCTGTACGCCCAGATCCCTCTGTGTGTTCTGTACGCCCAGATCCCTCTGTGTGTTCTGTACGCCCAGATCCCTCTGTGTGTTCTGTACGCCCAGATCCCTCTGTGTGTTCTGTACGCCCAGATCCCTCTGTGTGTTCTGTACGCCCAGATCCCTCTGTGTGTTCTGTACGCCCAGATCCCCGTGTGTTCTGTACGCCCAGATCCCCGTGTGTTCTGTACGCCCAGATCCCCGTGTGTTCTGTACGCCCAGATCCCCGTGTGTTCTGTACGCCCAGATCCCCGTGTGTTCTGTACGCCCAGATCCCCGTGTGTTCTGTACGCCCAGATCCCCGTGTGTTCTGTACGCCCAGATCCCCGTGTGTTCTGTACGCCCAGATCCCCGTGTGTTCTGTACGCCCAGATCCCCGTGTGTTCTGTACGCCCAGATCCCCGTGTGTTCTGTACGCCCAGATCCCCGTGTGTTCTGTACGCCCAGATCCCCGTGTGTTCTGTACGCCCAGATCCCCGTGTGTTCTGTACGCCCAGATCCCCGTGTGTTCTGTACGCCCAGATCCCCGTGTGTTCTGTACGCCCAGATCCCCGTGTGTTCTGTACGCCCAGATCCCCGTGTGTTCTGTACGCCCAGATCCCCGTGTGTTCTGTACGCCCAGATTCCTCTGTGTGTTCTGTACGCCCAGATCCCTCTGTGTGTTCTGTACGCCCAGATCCCTCTGTGTGTTCTGTACGCCCAGATCCCTCTGTGTGTTCTGTACGCCCAGATCCCTCTGTGTGTTCTGTACGCCCAGATCCCTCTGTGTGTTCTGTACGCCCAGATCCCTCTGTGTGTTCTGTACGCCCAGATCCCTCTGTGTGTTCTGTACGCCCAGATCCCTCTGTGTGTTCTGTACGCCCAGATCCCTCTGTGTGTTCTGTACGCCCAGATCCCTCTGTGTGTTCTGTACGCCCAGATCCCTCTGTGTGTTCTGTACGCCCAGATCCCTCTGTGTGTTCTGTACGCCCAGATCCCTCTGTGTGTTCTGTACGCCCAGATCCCTCTGTGTGTTCTGTACGCCCAGATCCCTCTGTGTGTTCTGTACGCCCAGATCCCTCTGTGTGTTCTGTACGCCCGGATCCCTCTGTGTGTTCTGTACGCCCGGATCCCTCTGTGTGTTCTGTACGCCCGGATCCCTCTGTGCGTTCTGTACGCCCGGATCCCTCTGTGCGTTCTGTACGCCCGGATCCCTCTGCGCGTTCTGTACGCCCGGATCCCTCTGCGCGTTCTGTACGCCCGGATCCCTCTGCGCGTTCTGTACGCCCGGATCCCTCTGCGTGTTCTGTACGCCCGGATCCCTCTGCGCGTTCTGTACGCCCGGATCCCTCTGCGCGTTCTGTACGCCCAGATCCCTCCGCGCGTTCTGTACGCCCAGATCCCTCTCTGCGTTCTGCGCGCCCGGATCCCTCTCTGCGTTCTGCGCGCCCAGATCCCTCCGTGCGTTCTGTACGCCCGGATCCCTCTGTGCGTTCTGCGCGCCCGGATCCCTCGGTATTGCAATGCTCCTCAGGATTCTGCCATTTACTGTACCGATTGGCTGGAAGTTTGAACTGCTTCCTGGTGAATTCCACTCAGTGTCTTCCTGTACAGATTAAGCTGGGATGTGTGCTGAAAGGGCTGGCACTGCTGTGATGGGCTGAATGGCCTCCTGTGCTGGGAGATAGTGAAACCAGCCGGTTTGGATCAGCTGAGGGTGTGAGCTGTGCTGTTTAACCCCCTGGTTATGGATGGTATTTTCTGTTTGAACTGAAGGGCAGTGCGGATGGACTCAAATCCGTGAGTCTGAGCTAATGAAAGTACAGAAGATGATGTCAATATTCTGCAGCCCTGGGGAGGGACGGAGAGTTTGAAGTTTATTTATTAGTCACAAGTAGGCTTACACTAACACTGCAATGGAGTTACTGTGAAAATCCCCCAGTCGCCACACACCAGCGCCTGGCCGGGTTACACTGAGAGAATTTAGCACGGCCAATGCACCCTAACCAGCACGTCTTTCCGACTGGGAGAAAACCGGAGCACACGGAGGGAGCACCCGGAGGAAACCCACGCAGACACGGGGAGAACGTGCAGACTCCACACAGACAGTGACCCGAGCCGGGAATGGAACCCGGGTCCCTGGGGTTGGGGGGCAGCAGTGAACCCGGGTCCCTGGCACTGTGAGGCAGCAGTGAACCCGGGTCCCTGGCACTGTGAGGCAGCAGTGAACCCGGGTCCCTGGGGCTGTGAGGGAGCAGTGAACCCGGGTCCCTGGCGCTGTGAGGCAGCAGTGAACCCGGGTCCCTGGCGCTGTGAGGCAGCAGTGAACCCGGGTCCCTGGCACTGTGAGGGAGCAGTGAACCCGGGTCCCTGGCGCTGGGGGGCAGTGAACCCGGGTCCCTGGCGCTGTGAAGCAGCAGTGAACCCGGGTCCCTGGCACTGTGAGGCAGCAGTGAACCCGGGTCCCTGGCGCTGTGAGGGAGCAGTGAACCCGGGTCTCTGGCACTGTGAGGCAGCAGTGAACCCGGGTCCCTGGCGCTGTGAGGGAGCAGTGAACCCGGGTCCCTGGCGCTGTGAGGCAGCAGTGAACCCGGGTCCCTGGCGCTGTGAGACAGCAGTGAACCCGGGTCCCTGGCGCTGTGAGGGAGCAGTGAACCCGGGTCCCTGGCGCTGGGAGGGAGCAGTGAACCCGGGTCCCTGGCGCAGTGAGGCAGCAGTGAACCCGGGTCCCTGGCACTGTGAGGGAGCAGTGAACCCGGGTCCCTGGCGCTGTGAGGCAGCAGTGAACCCGGGTCCCTGGCGCTGTGAGGCAGCAGTGAACCCGGGTCCCTGGCGCTGTGAGGGGGCAGTGAACCCGGGTCCCTGGCGCTGTGAGGGAGCAGTGAACCCGGGTCCCTGGCGCTGTGAGGGAGCAGTGAACCCGGGTCCCTGGCGCTGTGAGGCAGCAGTGAACCCGGGTCCCTGGCGCTGTGAGGGAGCAGTGAACCCGGGTCCCTGGCGCTGTGAGGCAGCAGTGAACCCGGGTCCCTGGCGCTGTGAGGCAGCAGTGAACCCGGGTCCCTGGCGCTGTGAGGGAGCAGTGAACCCGGGTCCCTGGGGCTGGGGGGCAGCAGTGAACCCAGGTCCCTGGCACTGTGAGGCAGCAGTGAACCCGGGTCCGTGGCGCTGTGAGGGAGCAGTGAACCCGGGTCCCTGGTGCTGTGAGGGAGCAGTGAACCCGGGTCCCTGGTGCTGTGAGGCACCAGTGAACCCGGGTCCCTGGCGCTGTGAGGCAGCAGTGAACCCGGGTCCCTGGCGCTGTGAGGCAGCAGTGAACCCGGGTCCCTGGCGCTGTGAGGCAGCAGTGAACCCGGGTCCCTGGCGCTGTGAGGCAGCAGTGAACCCGGGTCCCTGGCGCTGTGAGGGAGCAGTGAACCCGGGTCCCTGGTGCTGTGAGGCAGCAGTGAACCCGGGTCCCTGGCACTGTGAGGGAGCAGTGAACCCGGGTCCCTGGCGCTGTGAGGCAGCAGTGAACCCGGGTCCCTGGCACTGTGAGGGAGCAGTGAACCCGGGTCCCTGGCACTGTGAGGCAGCAGTGAACCCGGGTCCCTGGCGCTGTGAGGCAGCAGTGAACCCGGGTCCCTGGCACTGTGAGGGAGCAGTGAACCCGGGTCCCTGGCACTGTGAGGCAGCAGTGAACCCGGGTCCCTGGCACTGTGAGGTAGCAGTGAACCCGGGTCCCTGGCGCTGTGAGGCAGCAGTGAACCCGGGTCCCTGGCGCTGTGAGGCAGCAGTGAACCCGGGTCCCTGGCGCTGTGAGGTAGCAGTGAACCCGGGTCCCTGGCACTGTGAGGGAGCAGTGAACCCGGGTCCCTGGCGCTGTGAGGCAGCAGTGAACCCGGGTCCCTGGCACTGTGAGGGAGCAGTGAACGCGGGTCCCTGGCACTGTGAGGCAGCAGTGAACCCGGGTCCCTGGCGCTGTGAGGGAGCAGTGAACGCGGGTCCCTGGCACTGTGAGGGAGCAGTGAACCCGGGTCCCTGGCGCTGTGAGGGAGCAGTGAACCCGGGTCCCTGGCGCTGTGAGGCAGCAGTGAACCCGGGTCCCTGGCGCTGTGAGGCAGCAGTGAACCCGGGTCCCTGGCACTGTGAGGTAGCAGTGAACCCGGGTCCCTGGCGCTGTGAGGGAGCAGTGAACCCGGGTCCCTGGCGCTGTGAGGCAGCAGTGAACCCGGGTCCCTGGCACTGTGAGGGTAGCAGTGTTCACCACTGTTCCGCCGTGCCACCTCCGTGAAATGGGGTAACAGAAAATGTTGTTGGTATCCAGCGACTCTGGACAGCCCTGGGGGAGAGAGGGAGAGGAGTTCATGTTACAGGTTCCTGAGCTTCATCCTGGACAAAGTGACTGGATTCCCCCCCTGGCCGATGATCCGAATCTCCCGTTTCCACTCGGATTGTTGGGATATTTCAGTGCACAGTGCGGTCTCCGTGGAGTCAGGGGTTTACAGGTCTCTGAGAGGCTGGGAGCGTGTGGCGATTCCGATTGGGTTGAGACATTCCTGACTACAGACGGATCAAACACGAGATTCCTCACCCATTACCGACTGGGACTGCAATCCATGCAAAAGATTCCGAACTCAGAAAACAGGAGGAGGCCATTCGGCCCTTCGAGCCTGCTCCCCCATTCATCTCCATCATGGCTGATCATCCAACTCAATCGCCCAATCCTGCTTTCTCCCCATAACCTTTGATCCCATTCCCCCTGAGTGCTGTATCCAGCCGCCTCTTCAATACATTCAATGTTTTGGCATCAACTACTTCCTGTGGTAATGAATTCCACAGACTCACCACTCTCCGGGTGAAGAAATGTCTCCTCATCTCCGTCCTAAATGGTCTACCCTGAATCAGTGGGACTCGGCATAAAATAATTCGGCACAGACAAGAAGGGCCGAAAGGCCTGTTTCTGAGCTGTAATTTTCTATGGTTCTAATCCTCAGACTGTGACCCCTGGCCCATCGGGAACATCCTCCCTGCATCGACCCTGTCCAGTCCTGTTAGAATTTTATAAGTCTCTATGAGATTCCCCCCTCATTCGTCTGAACTCCAGTGAAAACAATCCTAACCTGGTCAATCTCTCCTCATACATCAGTCCCGCCATCCCCGGAATCAGTCTGGTAAACCATCGCTGCACTCCCTCGAGAGCAAGAACATCCTTCCTCAGAAAAGGAGACCAAAACTGCACACAATACTCTAGGTGTGGCCTCACTAAGGCCCTGTATAATTGCAACAACACATCCCTGCTCCTGCACTCGAAACCTCTCCCAATGAAGGCCAACCTCCAATTGCCTTCTTTACCGCCTGGTGCACCTCCATGCATTGTACACACTGGGGTTACTGTAACAGTTCCCTGACTCAGAATAGGATCGTAGGAATACAGAGAGAGAGAGAAACATAGCGACTAGGAACAGGAGGAGGCCACTCGGCCCTTCCAGCTGCTCCGCCGTTCATTTTGATCGTGGCTGATCATCAAATTCAATATCCTGATTCCCCCTGTTCTCCCCCACCCCCCCCCACCCCCAATATCCCTCCATCCCTTTAGCTCCAAGAACTATATCTAATTTCTTCTTGAAATCACACAACATTTTGTCCTCAGCTACTTTCTGTGGGAGTGAATTCCACACATTCACCTCCCTCTGGGTGAAGAAGTTTCTCCTCACCTCAGTTCTAAAAGGTTTCCCCCTTATCCTCAAACTATGACCCCTAGTCCTGGATTCCCCCACCATCGGGAACATTCTTTCTGAATCTACCCTGTCTAACACTGTTAGAATTTGATAAGTTCCCACTGGATTCCTGTCTTGTTATGGTCTGGGTGTTTTTAAACCTCCTTATTGACAGCTTGATTGAGCTGAAGCTGCCTGGTGGGCGATCCAGCCCTCACTGACATCAGGGCGTAGGAATTTGAGGCCTCGGGGTAAGTCGATCACACTGCAGTAACTTATCCCTATCCTGGGGTGACTCATCATGTGTTTATGAGCGAGACATTGACACAGCAACTAATTCACTCGCTGCACAGAGATACTGAACACTAGATTACAAATTACTGACTCCCTCAGCACTGCCCCTCTGACAGTGCGGCGCTCCCTCAGTACTGACCCTCTGACAGCGCGTCACTCCCTCAGCACTGACCCTCTGACAGTGCGGCACTCCCTCAGCACTGACCCCCTGACAGTGCGGCGCTCCCTCAGTACTGACCCTCTGACAGTGCGGCGCTCCCTCAGCACTGCCCTCTGACAGTGCGGCACTCCCTCAGCACTGCCTTCTGACAGTGCGGCACTCCCTCAGCACTGCCCTCTGACAGTGCGGCACTCCCTCAGCACTGACCCTCTGACAGTGCGGCACTCCCTCAGCACTGACCCTCTGACAGTGCGGCACTCCCTCAGCACTGACCCTCTGACAGTGCGGCACTCCCTCAGCACTGACCCTCTGACAGTGCGGCACTCCCTCAGTACTGACCCTCTGACAGTGCGACACTCCCTCAGTACTGACCCTCTGACAGTGCGGCACTCCCTCAGTACTTACCCTCTGACAGTGCGGCACTCCCTCAGTACTGACCCTCTGACAGTGCGGCACTCCCTCAGTACTTACCCTCTGACAGTGCGGCACTCCCTCAGTACTGACCCTCTGACAGTGCGGCACTCCCTCAGCACTGACCCTCTGACAGTGCGGCACTCCCTCAGTACTTACCCTCTGACAGTGCGGCACTCCCTCAGTACTGACCCTCTGACAGTGCGGCACTCCCTCAGCACTGACCCTCTGACAGTGCGGCACTCCCTCAGTACTGACCCTCTGACAGTGCGGCACTCCCTCAGTACTGACCCTCTGACAGTGCGGCACTCCCTCAGCACTGACCCTCTGACAGTGCGGCACTCCCTCAGTACTTACCCTCTGACAGTGCGGCACTCCCTCAGTACTGACCCTCTGACAGTGCGGCACTCCCTCAGCACTGACCCTCTGACAGTGCGGCACTCCCTCAGTACTGACCCTCTGACAGTGCGGCACTCCCTCAGTACTGACCCTCTGACAGTGCGGCACTCCCTCAGCACTGACCCTCTGACAGTGCGGCACTCCCTCAGCACTGCCTTCTGACAGTGCGGCACTCCCTCAGCACTGCCCTCTGACAGAGCGGCACTCCCTCAGCACTGACCCTCTGACAGTGCGGCACTCCCTCAGCACTGACCCTCTGACAGTGCGGCACTCCCTCAGCACTGACCCTCTGACAGTGCGTCACTCCCTCAGCACTGACCCTCTGACAGTGCGGCACTCCCTCAGTACTGACCCTCTGACAGTGCGGCACTCCCTCAGTACTGACCCTCTGACAGTGCAGCACTCCCTCAGTACTGACCCTCTGACAGTGCAGCACTCCCTCAGTACTGACCCTCTGACAGTGCGGCACTCCCTCAGCACTGACCCTCTGACAGTGCGGCACTCCCTCAGCACTGACCCTCTGACAGTGCGGCACTCCCTCAGTACTTACCCTCTGACAGTGCGGCACTCCCTCAGTACTGACCCTCTGACAGTGCGGCACTCCCTCAGCACTGCCCTCTGACAGAGCGGCACTCCCTCAGCACTGACCCTCTGACAGTGCGGCACTCCCTCAGCACTGACCCTCTGACAGTGCGGCACTCCCTCAGCACTGACCCTCTGACAGTGCGTCACTCCCTCAGCACTGACCCTCTGACAGTGCGGCACTCCCTCAGCACTGACCCTCTGACAGTGCGGCACTCCCTCAGTACTGACCCTCTGACAGTGCGGCACTCCCTCAGTACTGACCCTCTGACAGTGCGGCACTCCCTCAGCACTGACCCTCTGACAGTGCGTCACTCCCTCAGCACTGCCCTCTGACAGTGCGGCACTCCCTCAGTACTGACCCTCTGACAGTGCGGCACTCCCTCAGCACTGACCCTCTGACAGTGCGGCACTCCCTCAGCACTGACCCACTGACAGTGCAGCACTCCCTCAGTACTGACCCTCTGACAGTGTGGCGCTCCCTCAGCACTGCCCTCTGACAGTGCGGCACTCCCTCAGCACTGACCCTCTGACAGTGCGGCACTCCCTCAGCACTGACCCTCTGACAGTGCGGCACTCCCTCAGTACTGACCCTCTGACAGTGCGGCGCTCCCTCAGCACTGACCCTCTGACAGTGCGGCACTCCCTCAGCACTGACCCTCTGACAGTGCGGCACTCCCTCAGCACTGACCCTCTGACAGTGCGGCACTCCCTCAGCACTGACCCTCTGACAGTGCGGCACTCCCTCAGCACTGACCCTCTGACAGAGCGGCACTCCCTCAGCACTGTCCTCTGACAGTGCGGCACTCCCTCAGTACTGACCCTCTGACAGTGCGGCACTCCCTCAGCACTGACCCTCTAACAGTGCGGCACTCCCTCAGCACTGACCCTCTGACAGTGCGGCACTCCCTCAGCACTGACCCTCTGACAGTGCGGCACTCCCTCAGTACTGACCCTCTGACAGTGCGGCACTCCCTCAGTACTGACCCTCTGACAGTGCGGCACTCCCTCAGTACTGACCCTCTGACAGTGCGGCACTCCCTCAGTACTGACCCTCTGACAGTGCGGCACTCCCTCAGCACTGACCCTCTGACAGAGCGGCACTCCCTCAGCACTGACCCTCTGACAGTGCGGCACTCCCTCAGCACTGACCCTCTGACAGTGCGGCACTCCCTCAGTACTGACCCTCTGACAGTGCGGCACTCCCTCAGCACTGCCCTCTGACAGTGCGGCACTCCCTCAGCACTGACCCTCTGACAGTGCGGCACTCCCTCAGCACTGCCCTCTGACAGTGCGGCACTCCCTCAGTACTGACCCTCTGACAGTGCGGCACTCCCTCAGTACTGACCCTCTGACAGTGCGGCACTCCCTCAGCACTGACCCTCTGACAGTGCGGCACTCCCTCAGCACTGACCCTCTGACAGTGCGGCACTCCCTCAGCACTGACCCTCTGACAGTGCGGCACTCCCTCAGCACTGACCCTCTGACAGTGCGGCACTCCCTCAGCACTGACCCTCTGACAGTGCGGCACTCCCTCAGCACTGGCCAATCTGTGCCTTCAATCTCAGTGTCCCGCGGTACTCAATACCCACTCCCTCCACCCCCGACGCACAGTGACAGCCGTGTGTACCATCTACAAGATGCACTGCAGCAACTCACCAAGGCTCCTTAGGCAGCACCTTCCAAACCCACAACCACTTCCATCTAGAAAGACAAGGGCTGCAGATACCTGGGGACACCCCCACCTGGAGGTTCCCCTCCGAGTCACTCACCGTCCCGACTTGGAAATATATCGGCTGTTCCTTCACTGTGGCTGGGTCAAAATCCTGGAGCTCCCTCCCTAACAGCACGGTGGGTGTACCTACACCTCAGGGACTGCAGTGGGTTCAGGAAGGCAGCTCACCCAGCACCTTCTCAAGGGGCCGTTAGGGATGGGGAATAAACACGGGGCCCGGACAGTGACACCCACATCCCGTGAGTGAGTAAAAAGTTTTCAGATTTTCTGTATTCATTGAACAGCCAGTTCCAGTGGTGGATGTGGAAGAGAGGCAGATCCAGAGTGAACATGTGGATCCCAGGAATGATCCAGAGTGAACATGTGGATCCCAGGAATGATCCAGAGTGAACATGTGGATCCCAGGAATGATCCAGAGTGAACATGTGGATCCCAGGAATGATCCAGAGTGAACATGTGGATCCCAGGAATGATCCACATCTGGCAGCCACACAAAGCTGATGGACAAAGGCACTGACCTATAGGCTGTCAGGCTCAACAGGGGAGCCAATCACAGAGAAGGAGGGTGGGACCTCCGCTTGGGGCGGGGCTAAAAGTTTGGAAAAAGTTTGTCTGCAACTTTTTATTGTGTTCCAGGCAGAGGGAGAGAGAGAGGGGGAGGGAGAGAGAGAGAGGGGGAGGGAGAGAGACTGGGATAGGGATAGAGGGAGGAAGAGAGACAGGGAGAGAGATAGAGGGAGAGTGACAGAGGGAGGGATAGAGACAGAGAGAGAGAGACAGGGAGAGAGAGAGGGAGGGATAGAGACAGAGACAGGGATAGAGATAGAGGGAGGGAGAGAGACAGGGAGAGAGATAGAGGGAGAGTGACAGAGGGAAGGATAGAGACAGGGATAGAGGGTGTGAGTAGGTGGAGAGAGAAAGAGATTGAGGGAGGGATAGAGAGAGATTGAGTGAGTGAGGCTGAGAGAGGGAGTGGGGGAGAGAGAGATTGAGGGAAAGAGAGAGGGAGAGAGTATTGGCACAGGGTGGTGAAGAGGGAGAGGGAGAGAGGGGGAGGGAGGGAGAGAGAGGACAGGGAGAGTGTGGAAGAGAGGAAGAGAGAGCAGACAGAGTAAGGAAGGGATGTAGGGACAGGCAGAGTGTGGAAGGGAGGGAGGGACAGGCGGAGGGAGGGAGGGGCAGGCGGAGGGAGGGAGGGGCAGGCGGAGGGAAGGACAGGCGGAGGGAGGGAGGGAGGGAAAGCAGGCAGATTGAGCTGTCTCAGTTGCAGACAGCAGATGGAGGAATCCAGCAATGTTAAACCAAAGCAAAAGTCTCGGGTTACCCAGGCGACTTTCCGAGCCTCCCTGGGCTGGCTGTATTCCAAGGCACTGGGCACAGGTAAGAGAACAGCAAATACTCCAACCATTCGTTACCCAATGTCACAACCCCCAGGGACAGCACTGGGGGAGTGCCGCACTGTCAGAGGGTCAGTGCTGAGGGAGTGCCGCACTGTCAGAGGGTCAGTGCTGAGGGAGTGCCGCACTGTCAGAGGGTCAGTGCTGAGGGAGTGCCGCACTGTCAGAGGGTCAGTGCTGAGGGAGTGCCGCACTGTCAGAGGGTCAGTGCTGAGGGAGTGCCGCACTGTCAGAGGGTCAGTGCTGAGGGAGTGCCGCACTGTCAGAGGGTCAGTGCTGAGGGAGTGCCGCACTGTCAGAGGGTCAGTGCTGAGGGAGTGCCGCACTGTCAGAGGGTCAGTGCTGAGGGAGTGCCGCACTGTCAGAGGGTCAGTGCTGAGGGAGTGCCGCACTGTCAGAGGGTCAGTGCTGAGGGAGTGCCGCACTGTCAGAGGGTCAGTGCTGAGGGAGTGCCGCACTGTCAGAGGGTCAGTGCTGAGGGAGTGCCGCACTGTCAGAGGGTCAGTGCTGAGGGAGTGCCGCACTGTCAGAGGGTCAGTACTGAGGGAGTGCCACACTGTCAGAGGGTCAATACTGAGGGAGTGCCACACTGTCAGAGGGTCAGTACTGAGGGAGTGCCGCACTGTCAGAGGGTCAGTGCTGAGGGAGTGCCACACTGTCAGAGGGTCAATACTGAGGGAGTGCCACACTGTCAGAGGGTCAATACTGAGGGAGTGCCACACTGTCAGAGGGTCAATACTGAGGGAGTGCCACACTGTCAGAGGGTCAATACTGAGGGAGTGCCGCACTGTCAGAGGGTCAGTGCTGAGGGAGTGCCGCACTGTCAGAGGGTCAGTGCTGAGGGAGTGCCGCACTGTCAGAGGGTCAGTGCTGAGGGAGTGCCGCACTGTCAGAGGGTCAGTACTGAGGGAGTGCTGCACTGTCAGAGGGTCAGTACTGAGGGAGTGCTGCACTGTCAGAGGGTCAGTACTGAGGGAGTGCCGCACTGTCAGAGGGTCAGTGCTGAGGGAGTGCCGCACTGTCAGAGGGTCAGTACTGAGGGAGTGCCGCACTGTCAGAGGGTCAGTGCTGAGGGAGTGCCGCACTGTCAGAGGGTCAGTGCTGAGGGAGTGCTGCACTGTCAGAGGGTCAGTACTGAGGGAGTGCCGCACTGTCAGAGGGTCAGTGCTGAGGGAGTGCTGCACTGTCAGAGGGTCAGTACTGAGGGAGTGCCGCACTGTCAGAGGGTCAGTGCTGAGGGAGTGCCGCACTGTCAGAGGGTCAGTGCTGAGGGAGTGCTGCACTGTCAGAGGGTCAGTACTGAGGGAACAAAGAACAAAGAACAATACAGCACAGGAACAGGCCCTTCGGCCCTCCAAGCCCGCGCCGCTCCCCGGTCCAGGATTGAATCCTGAATCCAGGATCCCCGCCCAATTTTCCAGCCTATCTACATACCAATATCCTATCCACCGAGCTGTCCCTCACAGCTACGATGCTTTGTTCATTACAACCTATTAACTTACCCCCACCCCCCCATTCCAGACCATGTGATCTCCAGGGAGAGGCGAAAACCCAGAGTGAAAAACCCCAGGGCCAATATGGGGAAAAAAAATCTGGGAAATTCCTCTCCGACCCCCTGAGGCGATCGAAACGAGTCCAGGAGATCACAATGGCCCCGATCGGAAAATGCTTCCCAACCCTAGTCATTTCCACTTCCACGAACACCATATGAATTCCCTGCCCCCGAGACAGGTTCCCAACTATCCGCAGTCTCACTCTGTACTGGCACCAGCAAGATGATCGTAGAATGAAGCCTTGAAACGAGAAACCAGGAACAATTAGCCCGCGCCGCTCCCTGGTCCAAACTAGACCACTCTTTTGTATCCCTCCATTCCCACTCCGTTCATATAGCTGTCTAGATAAGTCTTAAACGTTCCCAGTGTGTCCGCCTCCACCACCTTGCCCGGCAACACATTCCAGGCCCCCACGACCCTCTGTGTGAAATATGTCCTTCTGATATCTGTGTTAAACCTCCCCCCCTTCACCTTGAACCTATGACCCCTCGTGAACGTCACCACCGACCCGGGGAAAAGCTTCCCACCGTTCACCCTATCTATGCCTTTCATAATTTTATACACCTCTATTAAGTCTCCCCTCATCCTCCGTCTTTCCAAGGAGAACAACCCCAGTTTACCCAATCTCTCCTCATAACCAAGCCCCTCCATACCAGGCAACATCCTGGTAAACCTCCTCTGTACTCTCTCCAAAGCCTCCACGTCCTTCTGGTAGTGTGGCGACCAGTTTTGTGTCGTCCGCAAACTTACTGATCACCCCAGTTACTCCTTCTTCCAGATCATTTATATAAATCACAAACAGCAGAGGTCCCAATACAGAGCCCTGCGGTACACCACTAGTCACAGGCCTCCAGCCGGAAAAAGACCCTTCCACTACCACCCTCTGTCTTCTATGACCAAGCCAGTTCTCCACCCATCTAGCCACCTCCCCCTTTATCCCATGGGATCCAACCTTTTTCACTAGCCTACCATGAGGGACTTTGTCAAATGCTTTACTAAAGTCCATATAGACAACATCCACGGCCCTTCCTTCGTCAACCATTTTGGTCACTTCTTCAAAAAACACCACCAGGTTCGTGAGGCATGACCTCCCTCTCACAAAACCATGTTGACTATCGTTAATGAGTTTATTCCTTTCTAAATGCGCATACATCCTATCTTTAAGAATCTTCTCCAACAACTTCCCCACCACGGACGTCAAGCTCACCGGCCTATAATTACCCGGGTTATCCTTCCTACCCTTCTTAAATAACGGGACCACATTAGCTATCCTCCAATCCTCTGGGACCTCACCTGTGTCCAGTGACGAGACAAAGATTTGCGTCAGAGGCCCAACTATTTCACCTCTCGTCTCCCTGAGCAGCCTTGGATAGATTCCATCAGGCCCTGGGGATTTGTCAGTCTTTATATTCTCTAACAAACCTAACACTTCCTCCTTTGTAATGGAGATTTTCTCCAATGGTTCAACACTCCCCTCCGAGACACTCCCAGTCAACACATCCCTCTCCTTCGTGAATACCGACGCAAAGTATTCATTTAGGATCTCCCCTACCTCTTTGGGCTCCAAGCATAAGTCCCCACTTTTGTCCCTGAGAGGTCCGATTTTTTCCCTTACAACCCTTTTGTTCCTAACGTATGAATAAAATGCCTTGGGATTCTCCTTAATCCTGTCTGCCAAGAACATTTCGTGACCCCTTTTTGCTCTTCTAATTCCCCGTTTGAGTATTTTCCTACTTTCATTATACTCCTCCAGAGCTCCCTCCGTTTTTAGCTGCTTGGACCTAACATACGCCTCTCTTTTCCTTTTGACCAGTCCCTCAATTTCCCTGGTTATCCACGGTTCTCTAATCCTACCCTTCCTATCCTTCTTTTTTACAGGCACATGCTTGTCCTGTAGCCCTAACAACCGTTCCTTAAAAGACTGCCACATACCAGATGTGGATTTACCCTCCAACAGCCTCTCCCAATCAAGAGCTGCCAATTTCTGCCTGATCCCAATAAAGTTAGCCTTCCCCCAATCCAACACCTTACCCTTGGGACACCACTCATCCTTTTCCATCACTATCCTAAAGCTAACAGAATTGTGGTCACTATTTGCCACATGTTCCCCGACCAAAACTTTGAAGACCTGACCGGGCTCATTCCCCAGCACCAGGTCCAGTATAGCCCCCTCTCTAGTTGGGCTGTCCACATATTGTTCCAACGAACCCTCCTGTACGCATTTTACAAATTCCTCCCCATCCAGAGTCCCTGCCCTCAGCGATTTCCAGTCTATACCAGGGAAATTGAAGTCTCCCACTACAACAACCCTATATTTCCTGCACCTATCCAGTATCTCCTGACATATCCATTCTTCCACTTCCCTTGGGCTGTTGGGGGGCCTGTAGTACACCCCCAACATAGTGACTGCGCCTTTCCTGTTTCTAAGCTCCACCCAGAGTGACTCGCTACACGACTCCTCCGAATTGTCCTCCCTCTGCACCGCTGTAATATGCTCTCCAACCAATACCGCTACTCCCCAACCTCTTTTGGCCCCTCCTCTGCCTCACCTAAAACACTTGTACCCTGGAATATTCAGCTGCCAGTCCTGTCCCTCTTTCAACCAAGTCTCCGTCACCGCAACCACATCCAAATTCCTCGTGCGCATTAAGGCCCCAAGTTCGTCTGTTTTACCTGCTACGCTCCTTGCATTGAAGTATAAGCACTCCAGACCCCTCCAGTACTGAGGGAGTGCCGCACTGTCAGAGGGTCAGTACTGAGGGAGTGCCGCACTGTCAGAGGGTCAGTACTGAGGGAGTGCCGCACTGTCAGAGGGTCAGTACTGAGGGAGTGCCGCACTGTCAGAGGGTCAGTACTGAGGGAGTGCTGCACTGTCAGAGGGTCAGTACTGAGGGAGTGCTGCACTGTCAGAGGGTCAGTGCTGAGGGAGTGCTGCATTGTCAGAGGGTCAGTACTGAGGGAGTGCCGCACTGTCAGAGGGTCAGTGCTGAGGGAGTGCCGCACTGTCAGAGGGTCAGTACTGAGGGAGTGCCGCACTGTCAGAGGGTCAGTGCTGAGGGAGTGCCGCACTGTCAGAGGGTCAGTACTGAGGGAGTGCCGCACTGTCAGAGGGTCAGTGCTGAGGGAGTGCCGCACTGTCAGAGGGTCAGTACTGAGGGAGTGCCGCACTGTCAGAGGGTCAGTGCTGAGGGAGTGCTGCACTGTCAGAAGGTCAGTACTGAGGGAGTGCTGCACTGTCAGAGGGACAGTACTGAGGGAGTGCCGCACTGTCAGAGGGTCAGTGCTGAGGGAGTGCCGCACTGTCAGAGGGTCAGTGCTGAGGGAGTGCCGCACTGTCAGAGGGTCAGTACTGAGGGAGTGCCGCACTGTCAGAGGGTCAGTGCTGAGGAAGTGCCGCACTGTCAGAGGGTCAGTGCTGAGGGAGTGCCGCACTGTCAGAGGGTCAGTGCTGAGGGAGTGCCGCACTGTCAGAGGGTCAGTGCTGAGGGAGTGCCGCACTGACAGAGGGTCAGTACTGAGGGAGTGCCGCACTGTCAGAGGGTCAGTGCTGAGGGAGTGCCGCACTGTCAGAGGGTCAGTGCTGAGGGAGTGCCGCACTGTCAGAGGGACAGTACTGAGGGAGTGCCGCACTGTCAGAGGGTCAGTGCTGAGGGAGTGCCGCACTGTCAGAGGGTCAGTACTGAGGGAGTGCCGCACTGTCAGAGGGTCAGTACTGAGGGAGTGCCGCACTGTCAGAGGGTCAGTACTGAGGGAGTGCCGCACTGTCAGAGGGTCAGTACTGAGGGAGTGCCGCACTGTCAGAGGGTCAGTGCTGAGGGGCAATGTTTTGCTGCTTGCGGGGAGGGAGGGGGGGTTGGGGGGGAGGTGGGAATTGGGGGGAGGGGGAAAGAGGAGGAGGGGGGGTTTGGGGGGGAGGGGGAAGAGGAGGAGGGGGGGTTGGGGGGGGAGGTGGGGATTGGGGGGAGGGGGGGTTGGGGGGGAGGTGGGAATTGGGGGGAGAGGGAAAGAGGAGGAGGGGGGGTTTGGGGGGGAGGGGGAAGAGGAGGAGGGGGAGTTGGGGGGGAGGTGGGAATTGGGGGGAGGGGGAAAGAGGAGGAGGGGGGGTTGGGGGGGAGGTGGGGATTGGGGGGAGGGGGGGGGTGTGCTGGCCAGGGGACCTGTTTGTTTGGACTTTGCGTTTCCAGCCACGTCACTGAAAGGCGCGCTCTTCTCATTATCGTGTTGTGCACAGCAAGATCCCAGTGTAATTGGCTGCGAAATTCCCACATTGCGACAGAGGCAGCCCTGAAGCAATTCCTCCTGAGTTGTGGTTGGGAAGTTGGGAGAGATGTTTGGAATAACAGTGCGGTAATGAGTGACCCCACCTTGCTGTGCATTCCAGGGTCATGGAGATGCAGGTAGTCATTACCCAGGGCAGGTAGCTCCATCCCCATTGGATCCTCAGGGAGAGGGGGGGAGGGAGGAAGCTCCATTGGAGGTTGTTGGAGGCCTGCTGGCTGTGATGTACCTCCTCCGCTGGGTCTCTCTCTCTCGATTGTGGCTGAGGTTGTGAATATAACGCAGGTGGTTCTGACAGGGGTGGTAGAAATCGGGCAGGAACTGGCCATTTGGCCCATCGAGTCTGCTCTGCCAGTCAGTCAGGCCACAGCGGCACTGATTGTGTGGCCAATTCCCCCCATGACCCCAAGGTGTGCAGGTTAGGGGGATTGGCCCTGCTTAGTGTCAGGGAGATTAGCAGGGTAAATGCGTGGGATTATGGGGATAGGATTGGGTGGGATTGTTGTGGGTTCAGGCTCGATGGGCTGAATGGCCTCTTTCTGTACTGCAGGGGTTGAGTGTATTTTGGATGTGGAGAGAGGCGGGAGGGTTGTGCGCGCTGGACGCAGTCGCTGTGCCTCCGGTCACCGTATTATTACAGACTGCAGTGTGATTCCTGCTGCGGAAATATATTCTCAGAAACATCTTTACATTGGGAGGGTTTTACAGACTGTGAGCAAATGGCCCCTTCGTTCACTGCTGTGTCTGTTCGTGGGCGCCGAGCGCGCGGCACGCCGACGGTTCGTGGGCGCCGAGCGCGGGGCACGCCGACGGTTCGTGGGCGCCGAGCGCGGGGCACGCCGACGGTTCACGGGTGCCGAGCGCGGGGCACGCCGACGGTTCACGGGCGCCGAGCGCGGGGCACGCCGACGGTTCGCGGGTGCCGAGCGCGGGGCACGCCGACGGTTCACGGGAGCCGAGCGCGGGGCACGCCGACGGTTCACGGGAGCCGAGCGCGGGGCACGCCGAAGGTTCACGGGAGCCGAGCGCGGGGCACGCCGACGGTTCACGGGAGCCGAGTGCGGGGCACGCCGACGGTTCATGAGCGCGGGGCACGCCGACGGTTCATGAGCGCGGGGAACGCCGACGGTTCATGAGCGCGGGGAACGCCGACGGTTCATGAGCGCGAGGCACACCGACAGTTCATGAGCGCGGGGCACGCCGACGGTTCATGAGCGCGGGGCACGCCGACGGTTCATGAGCGCGGGGCACGCCGACGGTTCACGGGAGCCGAGCGCGGGGCACGCCGACGGTTCACGGGAGCCGAGCGCGGGGCACGCCGAAGGTTCACGGGAGCCGAGCGCGGGGCACGCCGACGGTTCACGGGAGCCGAGCGCGGGGCACGCCGACGGTTCATGAGCGCGGGGCACGCCGACGGTTCATGAGCGCGGGAAACGCCGACGGTTCATGAGCGCGGGGAACGCCGACGGTTCATGAGCGCGGGGAACGCCGACGGCTCATGAGCGCGGGGAACGCCGACGGCTCATGAGCGCGGGGCACGCCGACGGTTCATGAGCGCGGGGCACGCCGACGGTTCATGAGCGCGGGGCACGCCGACAGTTCATGAGCGCGGGGCCCGCCGACGGTTCGCGGGCGCGAGGCACGCCGACGGTTCATGAGCGCGGGGCACGCCAACGGTTCACGGGCGCGAGGCACGCCGACGGTTCATGAGCGCGGGGCGCACCGACGGTTCACAGTCGCCGAGCGTGCCGACGGTTCGCGGGCGCCAGGCGAGCGGTTCACGGGCGCGGGGCACGTCGACGGTTCACGAGCGCCGAGCGCACCGACGGTTCACGAGCGCCGAGCACACCGACGGTTCACGGGCGCGGGGCACGCCGACGGTTCACGGGCGCGGGGCACACCGACGGTTCGCGGGCATGAGGCACGCCGACGGTTCGCGGGCGCGGGGCACGCCGACGGTTCACGGGCACGGGGCACGCCGACGGTTCACGGGCGCGGGGCACGCCGACGGTTCGCGGGCGCGGGGCACGCCGACGGTTCGCGGGCGCGGGGCACGCCGACGGTTCACGAGCGCGAGGCACGCCGACGGTTCGCGGGCGCGGGGCACGCCGACGGTTCGCGGGCGCGGTGCACGCCGACGGTTCGCGGGCGCGGGGCACGCCGACGGTTCGCGGGCGCGGGGCACGCCGACGGTTCATGAGCGCGGGGCACGCCGACGGTTCATGGGAGCCAAGCGCGGGGCACGCCGACGGTTCACGGGAGCCGAGCGCGGGGCACGCCGAAGGTTCACGGGAGCCGAGCGCGGGGCACGCCGACGGTTCACGGGAGCCGAGCGCGGGGCACGCCGACGGTTCATGAGCGCGGGGCACGCCGACGGTTCATGAGCGCGGGGAACGCCGACGGTTCATGAGCGCGGGGAACGCCGACGGCTCATGAGCGCGGGGCACGCCGACGGTTCATGAGCGCGGGGCACGCCGACGGTTCATGAGCGCGGGGCACGCCGACGGTTCATGAGCGCGGGGCCCGCCGACGGTTCGCGGGCGCGAGGCACGCCGACGGTTCATGAGCGCGGGGCACGCCAACGGTTCACGGGCGCGAGGCACGCCGACGGTTCATGAGCGCGGGGCGCACCGACGGTTCACAGTCGCCGAGCGTTCCGACGGTTCGCGGGCGCCAGGCGAGCGGTTCACGGGCGCGGGGCACATCGACGGTTCACGAGCGCCGAGCACACCGACGGTTCACGGGCGCGGGGCACGCCGACGGTTCACGGGCGCGGGGCACACCGACGGTTCGCGGGCACGGGGCACGCCGACGGTTCGCGGGCGCGGGGCAAGCCGACGGTTCGCGGGCGCGGGGCACGCCGACGGTTCGCGGGCGCGGGGCACGCCGACGGTTCACGAGCGCGGGGCACGCCGATGGTTCGCGGGCGCGGGGCACGCCGATGGTTCGCGGGCGCGGGGCACGCCGACGGTTCGCGGGCGCGGGGCACGCCGACGGTTCGCGGGCGCGGGGCACGCCGACGGTTCGCGGGCGCGGGGCACGCCGACGGTTCGCGGGCGCGGGGCACGCCGACGGTTCGCGGGCGCGGGGCACGCCGACGGTTCGCGGGCGCGGGGCACGCCGACGGTTCGCGGGCGCGGGGCACGCCGACGGTTCACGAGCGCACCGACGGTTCACGGGCGCGGGGCATGCTGACGGTTCACGGGCGCAGGGCACGCTGACGGTTCGCAGGAACGGGGCACGCCGACGGTTCACGGGCGCGAGGCACGCCGACGGTTCACGGGCGCGAGGCACGCCGACGGTTCACGAGCGCCGAGCGCACCGACGGTTCACGAGCGTGGGGCGCGCCGACGGTTCACGGGCGCGGGGCACGCCGACGGTTCGCGGGCGCGGGGCACGCCGACGGTTCGCGGGCGCGGGGCACGCCGACGGTTCGCGGGCGCGGGGCACGCCGACGGTTCGCGGGCGCGGGGCACGCCGACGGTTCACGAGCGCACCGACGGTTCACGGGCGCGGGGCATGCTGACGGTTCACGGGCGCAGGGCACGCTGACGGTTCGCAGGAACGGGGCACGCCGACGGTTCACGGGCGCGTGGCACGCCGACGGTTCACGGGCGCGGGGCACGCCGACGGTTCACGAGCGCCGAGCGCACCGACGGTTCACGAGCGTGGGGCGCGCCGATGGTTCACGAGCGCCGGGCGCGCTGATGGTTCACGAGCGCCGGGCGCGCCGATGGTTCACGAGCGCCGGGCGCGCTGATGGTTCACAAGCGCCGGGCGGGCGGACAGTTTGCGGGCGCGGCGGAAGCGGTGAGAGTGGCCCCCGTGTGATATTTGATTTGATTTATTGTCACATGTATTAACACAGTGAAAAGTATTGTTTCTTGCGCGCTATACAAAGCATACTGTTCATAGAGAAGGAAAGGAGAGGGTGCAGAATGTACTATTACAGTCATAGCTAGGGTGTAGAGAAAGATCAACTTAATGCGAGGTAAGTCCATTCAAAAGTCTGACAGCAGCAGGGAAGAAGCTGTTCTTGAGTCGGTTGGGACGTGACCTCAGACTTTTGTATCTTTTTCCTGATGGAAGAAGGTGGAAGAGAGAATGTCCGGGGTGCGTGGGGGGGTCCTTGATTATGCGGCTGCTTTTCCGAGGCAGCGGGAAGTGTAGACAGAGTCAATGGATGGGAGGCCATGCTAATTGTTTAAATTAAGCAGTTTGCTTCCACACACACGACTGCGCACTGGGAAACAGCCCGAGTTCTTTATTTTTTATCCTTCCACGAGGATAGGCCATTGCGAACTGCCCTGGGGAATTGTCCCTGTGGGACCCGGGGTGTTGGGGAGGGAGGCCCCGGATTCAGGCTTTGGGTGATTGTGTGTGTCGGGGGGGCGGGGGTGGGGGGGTTCCCCAGTTGAGGGAGCTGTGTCGGGGGGTCAGAGGGGATCTCTGTTTTGGGGCAGGGGTCTATCCGTCCCCTCCTGTGTGTGATCCCCGGGATGAAAGTCTCTCGCCCTGGGAATGGGAAACTCTTTCACCAGCTTTCCTGTCCCAACACCGAGCGTCTGCAGGCACCAGTCACGGGATGTGGGTGTCACTGTCCGGACCCCGTGTTTATTCCCCATCCTGAACGGCCCCTTGAGAAGGTGCTGGGGGAGCTGCCTTCCTGAACCCACTGCAGTCCCTGAGGTGTAGGTACACCCACAGTGCTGTTAGGGAGGGAGCTCCAGGATGTTGACCCAGTGACAGTGAAGGAACGGCCGATATATTTCCAAGTCGGGATGGTGAGTGACTCGGAGGGGAACCTCCAGGTGGGGATGTTCCCAGGTATCTGCTACCCTTGTCCTTCTAGATGGGAGTGGGTGTGGGTTTGGAAGGTGCTGCCTAAGGAGCCTTGGTGAGTTGCTGCAGTGCATCTTGTAGATGGTACACACGGCTGTCACTGTGTGTCGGGGGTGGAGGGAGTGAATGTCTGTGGATGGGGGGCCAATCAAGCGGGGCTGCTTTGTCCTGGATGGTGTTGAGCTTCTCGAGTGTTGTTGGAGCTGCAGCATCCAGGGAAGTGGGGAGTGTTCCATCACACTCCTGACTTGTGCCTTGTAGATGGTGGACAGGCTTTGGGGGGAGTGGGGAGGTGAGTTACTCTCCGCAGGATTCCCAGCCTCTGAGCTGCTCTGGGAGCCACAGTGTTTATCTGGCTGGGGCCCAGTTGAGCTTCTGGTCAATGGGAACCCCCAGGATGTTGACAGTGGGGGATTCAGCGATGGCGATGTCATTGAATGTGAAGGGGCGGTGGTTGGAGTGTCTCTTAATGGTGCTGAACATTCTGCAAACATCCCCACTGACCCTCTGACAGTGCGGCACTCCCTCAGCACTGACCCTCTGACAGTGCGGCACTCCCTCAGCACTGACCCTCTGACAGTGCGGCACTCCCTCAGCACTGACCCTCTGACAGTGCAGCACTCCCTCAGCACTGACCCTCTGACAGTGCGGCACTCCCTCAGTACTGACCCTCTGACAGTGCGGCACTCCCTCAGCACTGACCCACTGACAGTGCGGCACTCCCTCAGTACTGACCCTCTGACAGTGCGGCACTCCCTCAGCACTGACCCTCTGACAGTGCGTCACTCCCTCAGCACTGACCCACTGACAGTGCGGCACTCCCTCAGTACTGACCCTCTGACAGTGCGGCACTCCCTCAGTACTGACCCTCTGACAGTGCGGCACTCCCTCAGCACTGACCCACTGACAGTGCAGCACTCCCTCAGTACTGACCCTCTGACAGTGCGGCACTCCCTCAGCACTGACCCTCTGACAGTGCGTCACTCCCTCAGCACTGACCCTCTGACAGTGCGGCACTCCCTCAGCACTGACCCTCTGACAGTGCGGCACTCCCTCAGTACTGACCCTCTGACAGTGCGGCACTCCCTCAGTACTGACCCTCTGACAGTGCGGCACTCCCTCAGTACTGACCCTCTGACAGTGCGGCACTCCCTCAGCACTGACCCTCTGACAGTGCGGCACTCCCTCAGTACTGACCCTCTGACAGTGCGGCACTCCCTCAGCACTGACCCTCTGACAGTGCGGCGCTCCCTCAGCACTGACCCTCTGACAGTGCGGCACTCCCTCAGTACTGACCCTCTGACAGTGCGGCACTACCTCAGTAGTGAGAGAGGAGACAGAAAGATCGAGAGAAGGAAATTGAGAGAGAGTTTCCCACTCTCTGAGCCGGCAATTTACAAGAGTTCACACTTGGCCACAGATTTGTGAGCTGAAGTATGTTTCTTTGTCTCTTGTCTTGTGAGAACACAGCAGCCTCTGTGTGGGGGTCACACACTTACATTGGCCTTTGTTGTTGCTCTGGAGAGTGGGCGTCTCACACAGAGATGTCCAGATCCCAACAGGAGTTTGAAACGAACCTTTCATAATTCTGTTTCCCAAAGCTTTGTGCCTGTGAGAGCGCGTGACACACACGCATGTGCGTGAATGTGTGTGACACGCATGCGTGTGCGTCAATGTGCATGACACATGCATGTGCGTGAATGTGTGACACACATGCATGTGCGTGAATGTGTGCGACACACATGCGTGTGTGTGAATGTGCGTGACACACATGCGTGTGCGTGACACACGCGTGTGCGTGAATGTGCGTGGCACACGCGTGAGTGAATGTGCGTGACACATGCGTGTGCGTGAATGTGCGTGACACGTGCGTGTGCGTGAATGTGTGTGACACATGCGTGTGCGTGACACATGTGTGTGCGTGACACATGCGTGTGCGTGAATGTGCGTGACACATGCGTGTGCGTGAATGTGCGTGACACATGCGTGTGTGTGAATGTGCGTGACACATGCGTGTGAGTGCATGTGCGTGACACATGCGTGTTCGTGAATGTGCACGACACACGCGTGTGCGTGAATGTGCGCGACACACATGCGTGTGCGTGAATGTGCGCGACACACATGCGTGTGCGTGAATGTGCGCGACACACATGCGTGTGCGTGAATGTGCGCGACACACATGCGTGTGCGTGAATGTGCGCGACACACATGCGTGTGCGTGAATGTGCGCGACACACATGCGTGTGCGTGAATGTGCGCGACACACATGCGTGTGCGTGAATGTGCGCGACACACATGCGTGTGCGTGAATGTGCGCGACACACATGCGTGTGCGTGAATGTGCGCGACACACATGCGTGTGCGTGAATGTGCGCGACACACATGCGTGTGCGTGAATGTGCGCGACACACATGCGTGTGCGTGAATGTGCGCGACACACATGCGTGTGCGTGAATGTGCGCGACACACATGCGTGTGCGTGAATGTGCGCGACACACATGCGTGTGCGTGAATGTGCGCGACACATGCGTGTGCGTGAATGTGCGCGACACACATGCGTGTGCGTGAATGTGCGCGACACACATGCGTGTGCGTGACACACGTGCGTGACACACGTGTGTGCGTGAATGTGCGTGACACACGTGTGTGCGTGAATGTGCGTGAGACATGCGTGTGAGTGAATGTGCGTGACACATGCGTGTGAGTGCATGTGCGTGACACATGCGTGTTCGTGAATGTGCATGACACATGCGTGTGCGTGAATGTGCGTGAACACATGCGTGTGCGTGAATGTGCGTGACACACATGCGTGTGCGTGAATATGTGTGACACACATGCGTGTGCGTGAATGTGCGCGACACACATGCGTGTGCGTGAATGTGCGCGACACACATGCGTGTGCGTGAATGTGCGCGACACACATGCGTGTGCGTGAATGTGCGTGACACACATGCGTGTGCGTGAATGTGCGTGACACACATGCGTGTGCGTGAATGTGCGTGACACACATGCGTGTGCGTGAATGTGCGTGACACACATGCGTGTGCGTGAATGTGCGTGACACACATGCATGTGCATGAATGTGCGTGACACACGTGTGCGTGACACACGTGTGCGTGAATGTGCGTGACACGTGTGTGCGTGAATGTGCGTGACACATGCGTGTGAGTGAATGTGCGTGACACATGCGTGTGTGTGAATGTGCGTGACACATGCGTGTGTGTGAATGTGCGTGACACACACGCGTGTGCGTGAATGCGCATGACACGGGGACCACGGTAAGGTGTTGGTGATCTGGACACCTGAAAACGAGAAGCTCTTGGGCAGTGTGTGGCATTGCCTTGATCCCAATGTCGATCTCATTCAGAGACGGGGGACCAGTGGCCAAGTCCATTGGCAGGGGGTCCGTGAGGTGGGGAACTTGCTGGAAGATGCTTCCCACGCACGGGGTCCCAGAATCTCCCCCTGCTTCACTGGTGAGTTGCATGTTGTCGCGCGGGGAGGTTTGTTCACTCTCTGTCGATTCTAAGCAGTGCTAATGTTCTCCTCTTGTCTGACAGGTATTTGGGAAAGGCTGGGGGATGTCTTTGTGAATGGTGGCACTGTTAGCCCAGCCATCTCGGAGTGGCTTCAGTCTGGACTGCCCTACTGTCAACTCCTGGGCTTTGAGCAGCTGGACAGCAAGACCCCCAGATACAGACAGGAGCGGGTCCTCCACTGCCTGAGAACCCAGGGGGTGAAAATCGCAGAGACTGTGACTGCCCAGAGCCTTATTCACTCCCCAATCTGCCTGGTAAGTCTCAGGGTGTGTCTGTCCTGGACTCCACAGGACATGGAGAATCTGTCTCTGATCCTTCTCAGCAATACATCTGCCCCGTGTTCCAGACGGGTGGCGTTTGATCTAGAATGTGATTGCCGGTGTTGTTATTAATGGGTGGAGTTGTTTCTAGAACATGGTCTCTGGTTTTGTTCCAGATGCTGGGGTTTGATCTAGAACGGGAGCGCGGGTGGTGTTACTGACAGGTGGGGATTGATCTAGAAGGTGTTGGTGTTATTCGCTCCATCTCTCTCCGTCTCTCTCTCTCTGTCTCTCTCTCTCTCTCTCTCTGTCTCTCTCTCTCTCCGTCTCTCTCTCTCTCTGTCTCTCTCTCTCTCTCTCTGTGTCTCTCTCTGTCTCTCTCTCTCTCTGTGTGTCTCTCTCTCTCTCTCTCTGTGTCTCTCTCTCTCTCTCTCTCTGTGTGTCTCTCTCTCTCTCTGTGTCTCTCACTCTCTCTCTCTCTGTCTCACTCTCACTCTCTCTCTCTCTGTCTCTCTCTCTCTCTCTGTGTGTGTCTCTCTCTCTCTGTCTCACTCTCTGTCTCTCTCTCTCACTCTCTCTCTCTCTCTGTGTCTCTCTCTCTCTCTCTGTGTCTCTCACTCTCTCTCTCTCTCTCTCTGTCTCTCTCTGTCTCTCTCTCTGTGTCTCACTCTCTCTCTCTCTCTCTGTCTCACTCTCACTCTCTCTCTGTCTCTCTCTCTCTCTGTGTCTTTCTCTCTCTCTGTGTCTCTCTCACTCTCACTCTCTCTCTCTGTGTCTCTCACTCACTCTCTCTCTCTGTGTCTCTCTCTCTGTGTGTCTTTCTCTCTCTCTCTGTGTCTCTCTCACTCTCACTCTCGCTCTCTCTCTCTCTGTGTCTCTCACTCACTCTCTCTCTCTGTGTCTCTCTCTCTCTGTGTGTCTTTCTCTCTCTCTCTGTGTCTCTCTCACTCTCTCTCTCTCTCTGTCTCTCTCACTCTCTCTCTCTCTCTGTCTCACTCTCACTCTCTCTCTCTGTCTCTCTCTCTCTCTCTCTCTCTGTGTCTTTCTCTCTCTCTGTGTCTCTCTCACTCTCACTCTCGCTCTCTCTCTCTCTGTGTCTCTCACTCACTCTCTCTCTCTGTGTCTCTCTCTCTCTCTGTGTGTCTCTCTCTCTCTCTGTGTGTCTCTCTCTCTCTCTCTCTGTGTGTGTCTCTCTCTCTCTCTGTGTCTCTCACTCTCTCTCTCTCTCTCTGTCTCTCTCTCTGTGCCTCTCTCACTCTCTGTC
>NW_027593687.1:0-28362 GCF_964213995.1 Mustelus asterias
AGAGACACACAGAGAGATAGAGACAGAGAGACACACACATAAACACACTAACAGAGAAATACAGAAAGAGAGTTTGGCAAAGTCAGATTTAATTTTCCATTCAATATTTATTTAAAAATTCAGAGAATATTTGACAGGAAAATTGATTTTAAAGTTAACAAAAGTGAATCTGACCTTTGAGCTTCACAATGAGATCTGAACCCCTACGCTCTGAGCTGCCCAATATCTGTACAGCTGTACCAGACACCAGAAAGAGAAAACCAGAGCTCAACATCACGGGAAATGAACAATTGTGAATAAGGAACGAGAAAAGTTCTTAATTTATACCTGAGATTTAAACTACAGGAAAACTATTAACTACAATTACATTACAACAAAAGTTACCTTCTACATTTCACACTGAAAACTGAACTACCGACCACAATTGTCTCAGTGACAGATTCAGAATGATAAACTGAGAGAATTTCACTGTTGGAGTCACCGACAGCAGATATTGTATTTGTGTCAATCAGGAATCTTAATAATCAGCTGAGGGAAATCTACAACGTCCAAAATTCAACCCATCACTTGATCTGTAAAAGAAAGCTACAATAATGCAGCAGATGCTTATGATGCGGGATATTAATGTTAGAGTTTCTAATCAATGAATCATTTAGAGATTTTTCAAATCCCTTCTGTTTGACAATCCACTCTGACACCAGTCACATTTCACACTCTCTGCTCAGTCCTGTGTTGGGGGGGGGGGGTGTTTAGTGTGGGATCAGTGTTTGCTTTTCTCAAACCGCACTGATATTCCCAACAAGGGCAAGAGGTTTCAGTGTTTAAAAATGTAAAGATTTCAGAACAAAACCAGACAGAGAGTGATGAGGCCTCACACCTTCAATGTAGTGATTCCCCCAATCTTTCCTTTTGTATATTGTTTCCTTCGTCTGTCTGAAGTATTGGAGACGTCGACATCACTGAAACAATACAATCTCTCGGGACAATCACTGTAAACAGCTTCTGGAAACAAAGTTACCACTTTAATCACCCAAAAAGCTGAATGTCCATTCAAACATCTCCCTCCCCACATCCTTGTAAATGCAAAGATAACTCCCATTTCCCCAAAGCAGCAAGATGTGAAATGGAAACATCTTCAGCTTTTTACACACTGCACTTTTCCACGGACCAAAATGTTTCAAAACATTTGCTGAAGTTTTGCTTTAAACTCTTTATCAATGTCCTTCCAGGTTTAGTGTGAAGGTTTGTGTTCCACACTGAGCCCCTCTCAGTCTCCACACGGAGCTTGTGTGTGTGCTGATGTTCCTGTCATTTTGGATGGATACTGTGTGAAGCTGCATTCTCTCCCAGTGAGTTTCTGATCTACTTCACTCTCTCTGCGGCTGGAGCAATGTCCAGCAGGCAGCAAAGGATGGCAGTGTATCACTGTCAGCACAATAGACAAACAGCCTTTAGCAAGAGAGGCTTTGACCCTTTTTCAAACCAAATCCCCAATTTGATGTTTCCAGCTGCGCTGTTTACAATGCTGCTGAATATTGTGTGTCTTTGGTAAACTGGGATGTGTAGCATTCAGTCACATTAAGTGGTGAATAAATACGTCAACACTGTGTATATCTTTCTGTGTGTGTGTGTCAGCGTGCATGTGTGTCAATGTATTTAAATCTCAAAGGAAAATAGGAGCAGGTGTAGGCCATTTGGCCCATCGATCCTGCGCCAGCATTCAAACAGATCATGGGGCACGTACGCACACAAAACACGGACACACCAGCACACACAAAACACGGACACACCAGCACACACAAAACACGCACACACACAAAACACGCACACACAAACACACATAAAACACGCACACACCAACACACACAAAACACGCACACACAAACACACATAAAACACGCACAATAAACACACAAACACACAAACACAATAAACACACAAACACACAGAAACACACACACACCCACATCAAAGACACAGCACTGCTGCCTCACAGTGCCAGGGACTCGGGGTCGGTTCCTGCTTTGGGTCACTGTCTGTGCGGAGTTTGCCCATTCTCCCCGTGTCTGCGTGGGTTTCCTCCGGGTGCTCCGGTTTCCTCCCACAGTCTGAAAGACGTTCTGGTTAGGGTGCATTGGCCGTGCTTAATTGTCTCTCCGCGTCAGAGAGACAAGATCGGGTAAATGCATGGGGTTATGGAGATAGGGCCTGAGTGGGATTGTGGTCGGTGCAGACTCAATGGGCCAAATGGCCTCCTTCTGCACTGTAGGAGTCTAGGATTCTATGACAACACACAGAAACAGATATTCTCACCCAGTAACACTCACACGCACACAGTAATAAACACACACGGAAACATGTCCACGCACACACACACACGCGTACACACACACGCATGCACACACACACACAGACACACACACACACACACACACACACACACACAAACAAACACACACACACATATTCCTATTTTATTTCACACAATCGATTTGCGTCTTGAACATGCTGAATGATTGGGCTTCCACATCCCCCTGGAATAGAAAATTCCAAAGATTCACCACCCTCTGAGTGAAGAAATTCCTCCTCATCTCAGTCTTCAATAGTCTGTCCCTGATTCTGAGATTGTGTCCCCTGGTTCTAGTCTCACCAGCCAGGGGAAACATCCAATCTACATCCACCCTGTCACACCCTGTAAGAATTTTAAGTCTGTTTCAATGGGGTCGCCTCTCATTCTTCAAGGGTTCAAGGCCGACTTCCGGACTTGATGGCCATGGAAGGTGTGCTCATAACGGGGCCAAACAGCTGGATTATCAAACAGTAAATCCTGCCGGGATCATGTATCATTAACTCTGCCCGAAACCACTCTCAGTTATTACCATCTGGGCCTTGTATCAGTAATCTCTGCCCGAAACCTCTCTCAGTTATTACAATCTGGGACTTGTATCAGTAATCTCTGCCCGAAACCTCTCTCAGTTATTACAGTCTGGGCCTGGTATCAGAAATCTCTTCCCGAAACCTCTCTCAGTTATTACAATCTGGGCCTGGTATCAGTAAACTCTGCCCTAAACCTCTCTCCGTTATTACAATCTGGGCCTTGTATCAGTAATCTCTGCCCTAAACCTCTCTGTTATTACAATCTGGGCCTGGTATCATTAATCACTGCCCGAAACCTCTCTCAGTTATTACAATCTGGACCTTGTATCAGTAATCTCTGCCCTAAACCTCTCTCAGTTATTACAATCTGGGCCTGGTATCAGTAAACTCTGCCCGAAACCTCTCTCAGTTATTACAATCTGGGACTTGTATCAGTAATCTCTGCCCGAAACCTCTCTCAGTTATTACAATCTGGGCCTGGTATCAGAAATCTCTGCCCTAAACCTCTCTGTTATTACAATCTGGGCCTGGTATCAGTAATCACTGCCCGAAACCTCTCTCAGTTATTACAATCTGGACCTTGTATCAGTAATCTCTGCCCTAAACCTCTCTCAGTTATTACAATCTGGGCCTGGTATCAGTAAACTCTGCCCGAAACCTCTCTCAGTTATTACAATCTGGGCCTGGTATCAGTAATCTCTGCCCTAAACCTCTCTCAGTTATTACAATCTGGGCCTGGTATCAGTAATCTCTGCCCTAAACCTCTCTCAGTTATTACAATCTGGGACTTGTATCAGTAAACGCTGCCCGAAACCTCTCTCAGTTATTACAATCTGGGCCTGGTATCAGTAAACTCTGCCCCAAACCTGTCTCAGTTATTACAATATGGGCCTTGTATCAGTAATCTCTGCCCGAAACCTCCCTCAGTTATTACAATCTGGGCCTGGTATCAGTAATCTCTACCCTAAACCTCTCTCAGTTATTACAATCTGGGCCTGGTATCAGTAATCTCTGCCCTAAACCTCCCTCAGTTATTACAATCTGGGCCTGGTATCAGTAATCTCTGCCCTAAACCTCTCAGTTATTACAATCTGGGCCTGGTATCAGTAATCTCTGCCCTAAACCTCTCTCAGTTATTACAATCTGGGTCTGGTATCAGTAATCTCTGCCCTAAACCTCTCTCAGTTATTACAATCTGGGTCTTGTATCAGTAATCTCTGCCCTAAACCTCTCTCAGTTATTACAATCTGGGTCTGGTATCAGTAATCTCTGCCCTAAACCTCTCTCAGTTATTACAATCTGGGTCTTGTATCAGTAATCTCTGCCCTAAACCTCTCTCAGTTATTACAATCTGGACCTGGTATCAGTAAACTCTGCCCTAAACCTCCCTCAGTTATTACAATCTGGGTCTGCTCTCAGTAATCTCTGCCCTAAACCTCCCTCAGTTATTACAATCTGGGTCTTGTATCAGTAAATTCTGCCCTTCAGCTGATTGGAGAATATCATTGTGAATATTACTGAGTTTGGGATGTAATAATTTCCTGCTGTTGCCAATATGGCTATTTTTAACATAGTTTCTGGGATCCTCCAGTCTCCCCTCAGCAGCTTTCTGGGCAGTGAGAGCTGACACACCGTTCACTAGCAGAGGGAGTTTTTGGTCCTGTCGCTGTCAATGGGATTTCCCATTGAAGTCACCTCACGCTAGCAGGAAACCAGAGGCAGGGGTACGAGAGCAGAGAATTCCCCACGAGTGAACAGCCGGAGAATCCCGGACATTAGCTCCTTTCCCAGTTATCACTGCACTCAACCCAGTCGCTGTTTATACGCTCAGTTGTCTCAGTGAATACGACATTACACCATGCTGCTGTGGACACTACAATCAACCCTTTCTGAGTTCTCACTGTATTAATACCATGTATGGATTGATATTTCATTGGACCATGTGCTGGGTTAGATGAATATTTATTGATTCTTGTGATGTGGGTGTCACTGGCTAGGTCAGCATTTATTGCCCATTCCTAGTTGCCCTGGAGAAGGTGGTGGTGAGCTGCCGTCTTGAACCCGCTGCTGTCTATGTGGTGTAGGTACACCCACAGTGCAGTTAGGGAGGGAACCTGCTTAAATTATCACTGCATTTAACCATGTCACTCTTTATAAAAAATAAACTAGACCATGTCTGGGTAATGAATGTGGAGCATGTCTCCATTTCTCTTTACCTCAGCACTGTATCTGTGTATATAACACTTTATACAGTTTCAATGTTATTTATTAGTGTCACAAGTAGGCTTACATTAACACTGCAATGAAGTTGCTGTGAAAATCCCCTAGTTGCCACACTCCGGCGTTGTTCGGCTTCACTGAGGGAGAATTTAGCACGGCCAATCCACCGAACAGCATGTCTTTCAGACTGTGGGAGGAAACCGGAGCACTCGGAGGAAACCCAGACACGGGGAGAACGTGCAGACTCCACACAGACAGTGACGCAAGTCGGGAATTGAACCCGGGTCCCTGGCGCTGAGAGGCTGCAGTGCTAACCACTGTGCCACCCCTATAAACTAGATACAGTTTCTCTTCTTAATGCATGGGGCCATCCCTCTGTATATACTACAATTGGTCTTTACTAAGTTATTGCTTCACTCAACTATGTCACTGTTTCCAATGCACTCAGTGAAGTCACAGTTATTAACGCACGCAGCCATGCCTCTATCGACACCACACCCGACAATTTCTAAGCTGTTGCTGCACTTCCCCAGGAATAGATTTGATCTGTTTCTCTTCCATTCAGCATCATCGGAGATACTGCTGTGTTCGGCCTTCTTTCATTCATTACTCAACTCACCTGTGCCTCAGTTTTATTTTACACAAGTTCCTGTCTTTCTTATTCCTACATTCTACCCTGTTTCAGTTGTTACTGCACTGAAAAATCTCTCTCTTAGGTAGACAGAGAAAGAGAGTCAGCTGGATGGATAGACGAATATTCCTTTAAAGTTATATATTTGTGTGGGTCAGCTGGTGCCACCACTCTTGTTTGGAACGGTTTTTGTTTGGTCTTGTTACCAGCTATTGGGTGTTGTGTGAAATGTCCAATTGCTCCAGTATTGTGTGTGTAATATTGGTGTTGAAAGATTGGGTGAATTTCACTCGAGTCTCTTGGAGATGAGCAGAAATTGAGGAAGGGAAATAAAGTTGAACATCAGTAAAGGGAAAGTGACCACAGTCCCAGATGACGATCTGCTTCTCTCCCCTTTGAGGGGGAGAACTCACTGGCGGTGATTTACCACACCTCAGGCCAGGGGAAAGGTTGAAAGGGTTGGGCTTTCATGACGTGTTGGAGACTATGTGCATCTCAAACCAGCTGTCCAGCCAACTGAGTGAACCAACTTCCATATTGCCACATTTCAATGCATGTTGCACAACCTGGTCACAAACTATTGAATTGGAGATTACTCACTGATATTGGGATTGATCTGTGACAATTCTCACAGTCGCGTATGTGTGTGTGTTTATGTGTGTGTGTGTGTGTGTGTGTGTGTGTGTATGTTTCTGTCTGTGTGCATGTTAGTGGATATGTTTTTACAAATTCCCAGAGAGAGAGAGAGCGAGAGATGCAGAGACCAACGGATGACAGGGTCAAGGAGAGTGGCTTGGTCATAGAAGACAGAGGGTGGTAGTGGAAGGGTCTTTTTCCGGCTGGAGGCCTGTGACTAGTGGTGTTCCGCAGGGCTCTGTATTGGGACCTCTGCTGTTTGTGATTTATATAAATGATCTGGAAGAAGGAGTAACTGGGGTGATCAGTAAGGTTGCGGACGACACAAAACTGGCAGGACTTGCAGATAGTGAGGAGCATTGTCAGAGGCTACAGAAGGATACAGATAGGCTGGAAATTTGGGCAAGGAAATGGCAGATGGAGTTCAATCCTGATAAATGCGAAGTGATGCATTTTGGTGGGAATAATGTAGGGAGGAGCTACACGATAAATGGAAGAACCATAAAGGGTGTAGAGACGCAGAGGGACCTGGGTGTGCAAGTCCACAGATCTTTGAAGGTGACGTCACAGGTGGAGAAGGTGGTGAAGAAGGCATATGGCATGCTTGCCTTTATCGGACGAGGCATAGAGTATAAAAGTTGGGGTCTGATGTTGCAGATGTATAGAACGTTGGTTCGGCCGCATTTGGAATACTGCGTCCAGTTCTGGTCGCCACACTACCAGAAGGACGTGGAGGCTTTGGAGAGAGTACAGAGGAGGTTTACCAGGATGTTGCCTGGTATGGAGGGGCTTGGTTATGAGGAGAGAATGGGGAAACTGGGGTTGTTCTCCTTGGAAAGACGGAGGATGAGGGGAGACTTAATAGAGGTGTATAAAATTATGAAAGGCAGAGATAGGGTGAACGGTGGGAAGCTTTTCCCCGGGTCGGTGGTGACGTTCACGAGGGGTCATAGGTTCAAGGTGAAGGGGGGGAGGTTTAACACAGATATCAGAAGGACATATTTCACACAGAGGGTCGTGGGGGCCTGGAATGTGTTGCCGGGCAAGGTGGTGGAGGCGGACACACTGGGAACGTTTAAGACTTATCTAGACAGCTATATGAACGGAGTGGGAATGGAGGGATACAAAAGAGTGGTCTAGTTTGGACCAGGGAGCGGCGCGGGCTAATTGTTCCTGGTTTCTCGTTTCAAGGCTTCATTCTATGATCATCTTGCTGGTGCCAGTACAGAATGAGACTGCGGATAGTTGGGAACCTGTCTCGGGGGCAGGGAATTCATATGGTGTTCGTGGAAGTGGAAATGACTAGGGTTGGGAAGCATTTTCCGATCGGGGCCATTGTGATCTCCTGGACTCGTTTCGATCGCCTCAGGGGGTCGGAGAGGAATTTCCCAGATTTTTTTTCCCCATATTGGCCCTGGGGTTTTTCACTCTGGGTTTTCGCCTCTCCCTGGAGATCACATGGTCTGGAATGGGGGGGTGGGGGTAAGTTAATAGGTTGTAATGAACAAAGCATCGTAGCTGTGAGGGACAGCTCGGTGGATAGGATATTGGTATGTAGATAGGCTGGAAAATTGGGCGGGGATCCTGGATTCAGGATTCAATCCTGGACCGGGGAGCGGCGCGGGCTTGGAGGGCCGAAGGGCCTGTTCCTGTGCTGTATTGTTCTTTGTTCTTTGAGAGAAAGAGAGAGCCAGATTGAGAGAGGCACTGAGAGACAATGTCTGTCCAAATCCTCTTGAAGCCACTTTGCATTTTCCTCACAACTCACATTCCCACCGAGCTTTGTGTCATCCGCAAACTTGGAAATATTACATTAGGTCCCCACATCCAAATCATTGATAAACATTGTGAACATCTGGGAATAAAGTCCAGATCCTTGTGGCACAGCCGGCCGACACAAGACGGAGAAATCATCTGGCCGGGAACACAACAGCGACATTTTTCAGGGAAGCTCGGAGCCAGCTGTGTCTCAGTGGATCATAATCTGACCTCAGGATCATTCCATTGTGGCTTCAGTTACAGCATCAAATTCTCGGCCAGGCTGGAAAACAAATCACTCCTCAAATCCCCAAATAAAACGTTCTGGGATCTGAACTTAAAATGCTGTAACTGATCATGGAGGAAAGAGTGGGGTCTAATAGACACTGAGAAGATAACTTGCATCTGAATCATAGAACGGTGACAGCACAGGAGGCCATTCAGCCCCATCAAGCCAGTGCGACACTCTGCAAGAGCAATGTCACTATTCCCACTCCTCCACCCTTTCCCCGTCACCCTGTAAATATTTCCCCTTCAGCTTCCCATTCAACGTCCCCGGAAGTCCATGATGGAATCCGCTTCCACCTCGCCCTCAGACAGTACATTCCAGATACTGGACACTCACTACGTTAGAAACATTTCCTCATGTTGCCGCTGTCGCCATTTACCTGAATTCAGCATCCTCTGGATTTCAACCTTTCCCCCAATGTGCCGATTATCTCAAAGCCGATCCTCTCAGTCCCGGGATGTCCCTGCAGGAGTTCCTCAGCGTGAGTGTCCGAGGCCCCAACCATCTTCAGCTGCTCCAACACTGACCTTCCCTCCATCACAAGGTCTAAAGCGCGGATGTTCGCTGATGATTGCACAATGTTCAGCACCATACGCAACTCCTCATATACTGAAACAGAAAATAAGGACATACCAAACAGGTCAGGCAGCAGCTGTGGAGAGAGAAACAGATTCTGGGAGCAGGGGGACTGAGAGACAGGCAGATTGAGAAAAATATGCACACACACTAACACTCACACTCAGACAGCCTAAAACTAAACAGATATAGAATGGAGGAGGAATCCCTTCTCCCTCTGTAAATAGAGATTAACTCGATTTCTCTTCCAAAAAGACAGCACATCTGGATGGGCAGAATAGTCTCCAATTCTACCCATGGTCCTTTTCTGATCTCCATTCTTCACATCTGCACACGTTGGCTTCAGCTCCAGTTTGTGAACGAAAGCAAACCCCTGTTCATTACAAATCCACTCAGCCTTTTCCCTCTGCTCTCTCCACACACAATCTACAAGACACAAACAGGAAAGATGGATTCCAGGAGAGAAAGGTCACACCTGATCCTCCTCTCAATGGATTCTCTGTCGCCAGAGAGAACATTCCAGCTCCTACAGAAAGTCACAACTGATTAATGTCAGGGACAGAATTGGAATGAATTAGACACAAGAGAGATGAAAGGTTTCTGCTCATCATAAAAAAGCTAAAGAGTCACTCAATGTCATTAAGGGAGAGACCTCGCTGGTCTATCTTCGACCCAAGTCACACACTGACTCTGAATGTCCTCACAGCAACTTGGGGATGGACATTTCTATAGTACTATTCATGGCTTTAGGGTTTCCAAAAGTGTTTCACCGACAATGGAGCGGTTTTGAAATGTTGTCAGTGTTATTTAGGAAATAAGCAAACTTTTGACGCCACACGCATTGAGTTTAAAAATTGGCAAGCCATGTTGCAGCTTTATAGAACCATTGTTAGGCCGCACTTGGAATATAGTTTTCAATTCTGGTCGCCACACTACTGGAAGGATGTGGAGGCTTTGGAGAGGGTACAGAAAAGATTTACCAGGATGTTGCCGGGTATGGAGGGCATTAGCTATGAGGAGAGTTTGGAGAAACTTGGTTTGTTCTCACTGGAATGATGGAGGCAAGGGGGGTGACCTGATAGAAGTCTACAAGATTATGAGAGGCATGGACAGAGTGGATAGTCAGGAGCTATTTCCCAGGGTTGAAGAGTCAATTACTAGGGGGCACAGGTTTAAGGTGCGAGGGACAAGGTTTAAAGGAGATGTACGAGGCAAGTTTTTTACACAGAGGGTGGTGGGTGCCTGGAACTCGCTGCTGGGAGAGGTAGTGGAAGCAGATACAATAATGAGTTTTAAGGGGCATCTGGAGAAATACAAGAATAGGATGGGAATAGAGGGATATGGTCCCTGGAAGGGGAGGGGGTTTTAGTTCACACATGGTTGGTGCAGGCTTGGAGGGCCGAAGGGCCTGTTCTTGTGCTGTAATTTTCTTTATTCTAATTTCAGAGAGAGATATATACAGATACAGAGCCATAGAAAGACAGAGACAGGATGGGATTGTGCTGTACATGTTTCCGAGCTGACATTGAGACACACACGAGGTGTACACCAATGATTTGGATGAGGGAACCAAAAATAATATTTCCCAGTTTGCTGATGCCATGAAACTTGTTGGGAATGTGAGTAGTGAGAAGGATGTTAAAATGTTTCACAGTGACTTCAGAAAATTGAGTGAATGGGTAAATGCGTGGCAGATGCTGTATAACGTGGACAAACGTGAATTTAACTACATCGGACAGAGAAGCAGAATGGCAGAGGGTTATTTAAATGGTGATAGATTGGGAAATGTTGATATACAAAGGGACCTGGGTGTCCTAGTACACCAGAGACTGAAAGCAAGCATGCAGCTACAGCAAACAGTTAGGAAGGCAAATGATATGTTGGCCTTCATTGCAAGAGAACTTGAGGAAAGGAGCAAGGATGTCTTACTGCAGCTGTACAGGCCCTCGGTGAGACCACACCTGGAATATTGTGTACAGTTTTTGTCTCTGTAACTATGAAATGCTGCACTTACCATAGAGGGAGAGCAGCGGAGGCACACCAGACTGATTCCTGGGATGGCCGGATTGTCGTATGAGGAGAGATTGAGTCGACTGGGCCTGTATTCACTGGAGTTCCGAAGAATGAGAGGGGATCGAATTGAAATGTATAAATTCTGACTGGGCTGGACTGACTGAATACAGGGATGTTGTTCCCTCCAGCTGAGGGGGTGGGGAGAGGGGGGGGGGTTGGGCGGAGAGGCTGGAACAAGGGGTCACAGATGGTGAAACTTTGCAATATGTTTAATCTGTAGAAACCTATCCATCTCAGTCTGTGAACGATGACTGAGCCTCCACAGCCCTCTGGGATAGGGAATTCCAAAGATTTACCATCCTGGAAGCACACGGAATTCAGGAAAACTTGGCGAGATGGATCGGAAACTGGTTTAGTAATTGGACACAAAGGGTGTTGTTGGAAGGCTGTTTGAGTGGCTGGAGGCCGGTGTCCAGTGGTGCACCACAAGGCTCCGTGCTGGGGGGCTTATTATTGTTATACATAAATGAAACAGATGATAATGTGGGGGCAATGATAAGCAAGGTTCCAGATGACACCAAGATTGGTAGGATGGTTAATAGTGAAGAAGGTTGTAGGTTACAGGAAGATATCTCTGGGTTGGTCAGATAGGCAGAGCAGTGGCAGATGGTTTTTGACCCTGATAGGTGCGAGTTGATGCACTTTGGAAGCAGTAAAAAGGCAAGGGAGTATTTAATGAGTTGCAGGACACTGGGAAGCTCAGAGGAACATATGGATCTTGGGCAATTATTCACAGATCCCTGAAGGCAGCAGAGCAGGTGAATCAAGTGGTAAAGAAGGCAGATGAGACACTTGCTTTTATCAGTCATGGCGCACAGTAGAAGAGCAAAGAGTTAATGTTGGAGTTGTACAGAGTGTTGGTTAGGCCACAGCTGGAGTACTGTGTGCAGATCTGGTCACCACACCAGAGGAAGGATATGATAGCACTAGAGGGGGTACAGAGGAGGCTCAGCAGCAAGTTGCGTGGGATGGAGTATTTGAGCTATAAGGAGAGACTGGATAGGTTTGGATTGTTTTCATTAGAGCAGAGAAGGCTGATTGAGGTGTGTAAGATTATGAGGGGTATGGACAGGGTGAATAGGAAACAGCTGTTCCCCTTGGTTGAGGGGTCAATCATGAGGGGACATAGTTTTAGGGCAAAGGGCAGGAGATTCAGAGGAGAGTTGAGAAAAACGTTCACTCAGAGGGTGATGGGAATCAGGAAAGTACTGCCTGGGAAGGCAGTGGAGGTCGGAAACCTTACAACCTTTCAAAAGCATTTGGATGAGCACTTGAAACATCACAACATTCAAAGATATGGTACAAGAGATGGAAAATTGGATTAGCACAACTTTAGTGGTAGTTACTGTTGGTGCAGACTCAATGGGTCGAAGGGCCTTTTCTTCACTGTACCACTCTATGACTCTGAGGGAAGAAATTCCTCCTCACAGGAAGCAGAGAGTCGGAATAAATGGGTGCTTTTCTGGTTTGCAGATGGTAACTAGTGGCGTGCCGCAGGGATCGGTACTGGGGCCTCAACTATTTACCATTTATATAGACGATCTGGAGGAGGGGACTGAGTGTAGGGTAACAAGGTTTGCAGACGACACAAAGGTAAGTGGAGAAGTGAATCGTGTGGAGGGCGTAGAAGGTCTGCAGAGAGATTTGGACAGGCTGAGTGAGTGGGCGAGGATCTGGCAGATGGAGTATAACGTTGACAAATGCGAGGTTATTCACTTTGGAGGAAATAATAGCAAATCGGATTATTATCTAAATGGAAAAAAATTACAACATGCTGCTGTGCAAAGGGACCTGGGGGTCCTTGTACATGAGACGCAAAAACCCAGTCTGCAGGTGCAACAGGTGATCAAGAAGGCAAACGGGATGTTGGCCGATATCGCAAGGGGGATAGAATATAAAAGCAGAGATGTCTTGCTGCATCTGTACAGGGCATTGGTGAGGCCGCAGCTGGAATATTGTGTGCAGTATTGGTCCCCTTATTTGCGGAAGGATATATTGGCCTTGGAGGGAGTGCAGAGAAGGTTCACCAGGTTGATACCAGAGATGAGGGGTGTTGATTATGAGGAGAGACTGAGCAGATTGGGTTTGTACTCGTTGGAATTTAGAAGGCTGAGGGGGGATCTTATAGAGACCTATGAGATAATGAAGGGGCTGGATAGGTAGAGGTGGAGAGATTCTTTCCACTTAGAAAGGAAGCTAGAACTAGAGGGCACAGCCTCAAAATAAAGGGGGGTCAGTTTCGGACAGAGTTGAGGAGGAACTTCTTCTCTCAGAGGGTGGTGAATCTCTGGAATTCTCTGCCCACTGAAGTGGTGGAGGCTACCTCGTTGAATATGTTTAAATCACGGAGAGATGGATTCCTGATCGGTAAGGGAATTAGGGGTTATAGGGATCAGGTGGGTAAGTGGAACTGATCCACTTCAGATCAGCCATGATCTTATTGAATAGCGGGGCAGGCTCGAGGGGCTAGATGGCCTACTCCTGTTCCTATTTCTTATGTTTTTATCTCAGTCCTAAATGTCCTGCCCCCTTACTCTGCGACTATGCCATGGTTCTAGACACCCCCACCCCTCCCCCCCCCCCCCCCCCCCCCCCGCAGCCGGGGGAAACATCCTTCCTGTATCTACTCAGCTCATGTTTGGGGGTTGGGGAGAGAGTAGAACAAAGAGATCTCGGGGTACAGGTTCATAGCTTCTTAACAGTGGAGTCACAGGTGGACAGAGTGGTGAAGAAGGCATTCGGCATGCTTGGTTTCATTGGTCAGAACATTGAATACAGGAGTTGGGACGTCTTCTTGAAGTTGTACAAGACATTGTTAAGGCCATGCTTGGAATACTGTGTACAGTTCTGGTCACCCTATTTTAGAATGGATATTATTAAACGAGAAAGAGTGCAAAAAAGATTTACTAGGATGCTACCGGGACATGATGGTTTGGGTTTTAAGGAGAGGTTGCACAGACTGGGACTTTTTTCCCTGTAGCGTAGAAGACTGAGGGGTGATTTTATAGAGGTCTATAAAATAATGAGGGGCATAGATCAGCGAGATAGTCAATATCTTCTCCCAAAGGTAGGGGAGTCTAAAACTAGAGGGCATAGGTTTAAGGTGAGAGGGGAGAGATACAAAAGGGTCCAGAGGGCAATTCTTTTCACACAGAGGGTGGTGAGTGTCTGGAAGGAGCTGCCAGGGGCAGTAGTAGGGGTGGGTACAATTTTATGTTTTAAAAAGCATTTAGACAGTTACATGGGTAAGATTGGTATCGAGGGATATGGGCGAAACACAGGCAATTGTGATTAGCTTAATGGTAAAAACTGGGCGGCATGGACAAGTTGGGCCAAAGCGCGTTTCCATGCTGTAAACCTCTATGACTCGACCCTGCTGAGCCCTGTAAGAATTGTCCAAGTTTGAATGAGGTCACCTCTCATGCTTCTCAAGTGCAGAAAGTAAAAGTCAATTTTCTTTCCTCAGAGGACAATCCCTCCATCCCAGGAATTAATGCAGTGAAATGTCATTGAAGTCCCTCTCGGACAAGAATGTCTTTCCTTAGGTAAGAGGATAAAACTGTACACAACACTCCGTGTGTGGTCTCACCACTAATTCGGCCTCTCCCACATCCCCTTGAAGAGTCTACATCCTCCTCACAACTCACACTTCCACCTGCTTTCATGTCATCTGCAAACTCGGAAATATTACATTTGATCCCAAACGTCCAAATCAATGATATGGATTGTGAATAGCTGGGCTCCCGAGTACTGATCCTTGTGATAAGCCGCTGGTCACAGCCTGGCACCCTGAAAATGACCCATTTGTACCTAAGCTCTGTTTTCTGTCCGTTAACCATTTCTCAATTCATGCCAGTATTATCAGGGTAAATACGTTGCATCACGGGGATCGGGCCTGGGTGGGAATGTTGTTAGCGCAGGCTCGATGGGCTGTATGGCCTCCTTCTGCACTGTAGGGATTCTATGATTCTAATATGTACATACGTCAGTGAAGGTGGCAGGGCACTTTGACAGAGCAGTAAATGAAGTATATGGTATCCCAGCTTTTATTAATGGAGGAATTGAGGACAAGAGTAAGGAGGTCATATTGAACTTGTATAAGACACTCGTTAAGCCTCATCTGGAGACTGTGCCCAGTTCTGGGCACCGTACTTGAGGAGGGATGTGAAGACATTGGAGAGAGTGCAGAGGAGATTCACAAGAATGATTCCAGGGAATAAGATCCGTAGCTACGAGGGTAGATTGGAGAGGTTGGGACTGTTTTCCTTGGAGAAAAGAAGGGTGAGGTGAGACTTGAGAGAGAGATTCAAGATCCAAAGGGGTATCCACAGGTTAAAGAGTGAGAAACTCTTCCCTCTCAAGAGATGGTCATGAACTAGAGGGCACAGTTTCTAAATGATGGGGAAATGGATCAGAAGTGAAGTGAGAAAAAGCACTTCATCAAGAGTGTGTTTAGAATCTGGAACAATCTTCCTGAAAGCCTGTTCCAATATTCAATAAGATCCTGGCTGATCTGTGATCTCACTCTCTGTCTCTTAACCCCTTGGATGAAGAAAAATCTATCAACCCCAGGTTTAAAATAATAACAAGTGACTGAGCATCATTCGCCATTTGCAGAAGATTGTTTCAAACTAACTCCACACCACATCTGGCAATGTTTCCATTTCTACAATTCTAAAATTCTAAACTGAGGCTAACATTCAAATATTCCCAAATCCTGGAGTTCCCAGCCAGCAGAAAAACGTGTTCTTTATCAGCCTCTCTCTTTCCCTCATTATTTTCAATGTTTGATTAAATCAGCCCCCAACTTAAATTCCAGCGGTTAAGAATAATGTTTAATCTGCACTGTTCATCAAATGTTCCCAACACAAATACTGTAATGGGCTAAATACAGAGTAAAATTCCCTCTGCTCTGTCCAAGGAATGTTTCAGCACAGATTTTTATTTTGAAGTTTAGGGAAAACAGGAATCAAATTGCTCAGCATCCCAGTGTGGCCTCCTGTTTATTTCAATCAGCCCTTCACATTCAAACATGAAGTTGAAGCTTCGAATACTGTCTGTGGCAGCGTTTGTGGATTCAGTTGTTCTCCTGCTTTTTCACTTGTCTGAAGGATTTGAATTATAGACATTGTTTAATCATTCCTTTCTCTCAGCACATGGAACTTGTGAATCTTCAAGGCAGACAATCTCATGTAATTCACAACAAACTGCATCTTTATTCATCCGTCCATTTCCTATCTCTGAATGGATCACACACATTTCCAGAATGCAGGAAGCTCTCAATGGAAACTGCTTCCAATTATTCCCCAATACAATTGTTCGCACTTGACTGTAAACTACATTCCACTGACACTCCCAAAGCAGCCACAGAAAAGTGACTGGTTATTTTAAACACTGAACCTGAACTATTTGAGCTGATGATTGATCACATTGTACAGAAATGTTGACCCTGTTTTGATGAGAGTGATCAGATTAACATTGTAACATGAAGACAGCCTCCGTACTGAGATTAACCACATTTACAACAATTCCGCAATATCAGATCCATTGCTGTGTGTATTGTGCGAATTCAGCTGTGAAATATCTGGACATTTGGAGCTTCCACTGTTTCTGTCATTTCATCATTTATTAAAGTACGCTGTTCTATCCCTTTTAAATCTAAGTTGTGTCAAATTACATTTCCCTGCACTGAAACCTCTCCACCAGTATGTCCATGTACAAAATATGAATAACTCTTTGCAATCTGATGTTTCCAGCGATGCTGCTTACAATGCTGTCGAATGTTTTGTGTCATTGGCAAACCAGGATGTGTAGCATTCAGTCACATTAAATGGTCAATAAATATGTCAATACTGTGTATATATTTCACTGTGTGTGTGTGTCTGTGTGTGTGTCTGTGTGTGTGTCTGTGTGTGCGTGTGTCGGTGTGTGTGTGTCTGTGTGTGTGTCTGTGTGTGTGTGTGTCTGTGTGTGTCTGTGTGTGTGTGTCTCTGTGTGTGTGTGTGTCTCTGTGTGTGTGTGTGTGTGTCTGTGTGTGTGTGTCTGTGCGTTTGTGTGTCTCTGTGCCTGTGTGTGTGTGTGTGTCTGTGTGTGTGTGTGTCTGTGTGTGTGTGTCTGTGTGTGTGTGTCTGTGTGTGTGTGTGTCTGTGTGTGTGTCTGTCTGTGTGTGTGTCTGTCTGTGTGTCTGTGCGTGTATGTGTGTGTCTGTGTGTCTGTGTGTGTGTGTGTCTGTGTGTGTGTGTGTGTGTCTGTGTGTGTGTGTCTGTGTGTGTCTCTGTGTGTGTGTGTGTGTGTGAGTGTCAGCATGCATGTGTGTCAATGTATTTGAATCTCAAATATGTGCAGTTAGAGGCCATTTGACCCATCGAGCCTGCTCCCCCACTCAAACAGATCATGACAAACACACACACACAGACGCACACGCACTCACAGAGATACAGACACACACACACACACACACACTCAGAGACACACACACACTGACAAAGAGAGAGACACACAGACACTCACGGACACACACACACACAGACACAAACACACACTCACGGACACACACGCACACACGCAGAGAGACACAAACACACACTCACGGACACACACGCACACACGCAGAGAGACACAAACACACACTCACAGACACACATGCACAAAGACACAGAGAGAGACACACACACAGACACACATTCACTCACAGACACACGCAGAGAAACACAATCACACACACAGAAACACACATTGAAATAGACACTTGCACACACTTAGAAACTGTCTCTCTCTCTCTCTCACACACACACACACACGCACACACACAAAGAAATACAAAAACATAAGCGCACCGACACTCTCATTCCTATTTCTGTTTTACTCCTCAATGCCCCAACTAAAAAGTACTGGGATCTGAACTTGAAATGCTGGAACTGATCATGGAGGAACGAGTGGGGCCTAATAGACACTGAGAAGTTAACTTGTGTGTGAATCATAGATTGGGGACAGCACAGGAGGCCATTCAGCCCGTCGAGCCTGGACCGACACACTGCAAGAGCAGTTTCACTATTCCCAATCCTCCACCCTCTCCCCGTAACCCTGTCAATATTTTCCCTTTAACTTCCCATTCAATTTCCTCTTGATGGAATCTTCTCCCACCTCTGACTCAGGCAGAACATGATGTGGAGATGCCGGCGTTGGACTGGGGTAAACACAGTAAGAAGTTTAACAACACCAGCTTAAAGTCCAACAGCTTTATTTGGTAGCAAAAGCCACACAAGCTTTCGGAGCTCCAAGCCCCTTCTTCAGGTGAGTGGGAATTCTGTTCACAAACAGGGCTTATAAAGACACAGACTCAATTTACATGAATAATGGTTGGAATGCGAATCCTTACAGCGAATCAAGGCAGAACATTCCAGATACCAGCAGTCACTACGTTAAAAACATTTCCTCATCACAGATTCATACAGTGCAGAAGAGACCCTTCGGCCCATCGAGTCTGCACCGACACGTGAGGACCACCTAACATACCGACCTCACCCCATTTACCAGCACTTGGCCCATAGCCCTGAATGTGATGATGTGCCAAGTGCTTATCCAGCTACTTTTTAAAGGATGTGAGGCAACTTGCCTCTGCCAACCTCCCAGGCAGCGCATTCCAGACTGGCACCACCCTGTGGGTAAAACAGATTTTCCTCACATCCCCCCCCCAAACCTCCTGCCCCTCACCTTGAACCTATGTCCCCTCGTGACTGACCCTTCAACTAAGGGGAACAGCTGCTCCCGATCCACACTCTTCATGTCTCTCATAATCTTGTCCACCTCAATCAGGTCGCCCCCCCCCCCCAGTCTTCTCTGCTCCAATGAATACAACACAAGCCTACTCAACATCTCATTTTTAATTTTGTTTTTCTTAGTGTCACAAGGAGGCTTGCATTAACACTGTGAAGTTACGGTGATAATTCCCCAGATGCCACACTCTGGTGTTCGGTTACACTGAGAGAAAATTTACCACGGCCAATGCACCCTAACCAGCACATCATTCACACTGTGGGAGGAAACCACAGCACCCAGAGGAAAGCCACGCAGACACGGAGAGAACGTGCAGACTTCACACAGACAGTGACCTGAGCCGGGAATCGAACCTGGGTCCCTGGCGCTGTGATGCAGCAGTGATAACAACTGTGCCACCGTGTGGCCCACAGCTCTCTTCATAGCTGAAACACTCCAGCTCAGATGCATCCTGGTGAATCTCCTCTGCATCCTGTCCAGTGCATTCACACCCTTCCTATAATGTGGCGACCAGAACCGCACACAGTACTCCAGCTGTGGCCTCACCAAAGTTTTATACAGCTCCAACATGTCTACCCTGCTTTTGTAATCTATGCCTCGACAGAAAAAGGCAAGTGTTCCGCATGCATTTTACACCGCTCCACTAACATGCAAATCAGCAAATGAGAAATATTTGGGATGGATGAGTCCTTGGCAGCATGGATTAGAAGTTTGGTAAGAGATAGGAAACAGAGGGGAGGTAGAGATGGGCATTTCTCAGACTGGAGACGAGTTGAAAGTGGTGTTCCCCAGGGATCAGTGTTGGGATCCTTGCTTTTTCTGATTTATATTAACAGCTTAGCGACGGCGGTTGAACGCACAATCTCCAAATTTGCAGATGATGCTGAGCTCGGGAGAAGAGTGAATTGTGAGGATGATACTGAGCGACTTCAGAGGGACATGGACAAGTTGGCCAAATGGGCAGACACCTGGCAGATGAATTTCAATGCAGCGAAATGGGAGGGAATGCATTTTGGTGGAAGAAACATGGGGAGACGATACAGACTCAATGGTACAACGTTGAGGGGACTACAGGAGCAGATGGGCCTTGGGTTTCAAGTGATTCATTCTCTGAAGGTGGCCAGGCAAGATGAAACAGTTGTTAAGAAGTCGGATAGGATCCTTGGGTTTATAAAGAGAGGCATAGAGTATAAAAGCAAGGAAGTGATGCTACAACTCTACAAATCATTGGACAGATCACATTCGGAGCACTGTGATCAGTTCTGGGCACCATATTTAAGGAAGGACGGTAAAGTCCTCGAGAGAGGCAGAGAGAGAGAGAGAGTGCAAAGGAGATTCACTCGAATGATTCCAGGAATGAGAAATTTTAGATCCAAGGAAAGATGAGAGAAATTGGCCTTATTCTCCTTGGAGCAGAGAAGATTAAGAAGTGACCTTATCGAGGTGTTCAGAATGATGAACAATGTTGACAGGGTGAAGAAGGATTGAATGGGGAGAGGCAGAAACCCTCAACACATTTCAAAACTACACTGATTTCCACTTGAAGGAATAACTTCTCTCCCCCAACACTATCCCGTCATTCTCGATAAGCCCATGCTGCCCGTGTTCTGTGATAAATTACACGCAAGTGAAAAGATTATTTTAAATAGTGGGGTTACATTTGCCACCCCCCAATCTGTAGGAACTGCTCCAGAGTCTATAGAATTTTGGAAGATGACCAGCAATGCATCCAATATTTCCAGCGCCGCTTCCTTTAATACTCTGGGATGTAGATTATCAGGCCCTGGGGATTTGTCAGCCTTTAACCCCATTCATTCCCCCAGCACCATTTTCTTACTAATACTGCTTTCCTTCAATTCAATTCCACACTCTCACTAAACCATTGGTTCCCTAACATTTCTGCCAGGTTATCTGTGCCTCTTTTGTGAAGACAGAACCAAAGTATATGTTCAATTCTTCTGCCATTTCTTTGCTCCCCATTATAATTTCCCCGGAGAGATGGAGAGAGGCAGAGTCACTGACAGATAGGGGTGAGATAGTAATGCAGAGAGTAACAGTGAGATATTCAGGTGGGTAAGCAGCTAATAGTGGGGTACAACAAGGATCACTCCAAAGCCACAGATATTGCCTCATGTTGCCGTTGTCGCCATTTACCTTAAATCAGCATCCTCTGCTTTCCAAGCTTTCCCCCAATGTGCCGATTATCTCAAAGCCGATCCTCTCAGTCCCGGGACATCACTGCAGGAGTTCCTCAGGGTGAGTGTCCGAGGCCCCAACCATCTTCAGCTGCTCCATCACTGACCTTCCCTCCATAGGTGAGATGTTCGCTGATGATCGCAGCATTCACAACTCCTCAGACTGTGAAATAGTCAATGCCGGAATACTGAGCAGGACAGGCAGCATCTGTGTAAAGAGAAGCAGATTCTGGGACTGGGGGGACTGAGAGACAGGAAGATAGTGAAACACACACAAACTCACTGACAACAAACGCAGTGATGCACACACACACACACACAGATACACGCACAGTCTCACACACACACACACAGATACACGCACAGTCTCACACACACACACAGATAGAGAACAGTCCCACAGTCTCACTCACAAGATCCTAATCTCCCTGGCATTAAGGGGAAATTTATCACGGCCAATCAACCTAACGCGCGCATTTTGGAGTGTGGGAGGAAACCGGAGCACCAGTAGGAAACCCACGCAGACACGGGGAGAACGTGCAAACTCCACACAGACAGTGACCTGAGACCAGAATTGAACCCGGGTCAGTTGCACTGTGAGGCAGCAGAGCTAACCACTCTGACACCCATGTTGGCCTTCATTGCAAGAGGATTGGAGTAGAAGAGCAAGGATGTCTTACTGCAGCTGGACAGAGCCTCGGTGAGACCACACCTGGAGTCTTGTGTACAGTGTTCCTCTCCTTATCTGAGGAAGGGTCTACTTGCCACAGAGGGAGAGCAGTGAATGTTCACCAGACTGATTCCTGGGATGGCAGCATTGATGTCTGAGGGGAGATAGGGTCGGCTGGGCCTGTATTCACTGGAATGTAGAAGAGTGAGCGGGGATCTAAATGAAAGGTATAAAATTCTGACAGTGCTGGACAGGCTGGATACAGGGATATTGTTTCCTCCGGCTGGGGGTGTCTGGAACAAGGGGTCACAGTCTCAGGATACGGGGGGAGGCCATTTGGGACTGAGATGAGGGGAAACCTCTTCACTCAGAGGGTGGTGAACCTGTGGAATTCTCTCCCACAGAAAGCTGTGGAGACCAAGTCACTGAATATATTTAAGAAGGAAAGAGATAGAGTTCCAGACTCTAAAGGTGTCGAGGTGTATGGGGAGAGCGCTGGGGTATGGCATTGAGACAGAGGATCGGCCATGATAGCGTTGAATGGTGGGTCAGGCTCGAAGGGCTGAATGGCCTCCTCCTCCTCCTATTTTCTACGTTGATGTGACCGCCCCAAGTCTCTTTGGGCCTCCACTCTTTCCAGCCTTTCCCCATTCATAAAGCAATCTGTTCTATCCTTTTTAAAGTGGGTGACCACACAATTGTCTCCAATGAAATCCATCTTTCACTCTTTGAACCATTCAGTCAAGACATTTTACTTTCGGGCGGCATGGTGGCTCAGTGGTTCGTACTGCTGCCTCACAGCGCCAGGGACCAGGGTTCAATTCCAGCCTTGGGTGACTGTGTGGAGTTTGCACATTCTCCCCGTGTCTGCGTGGGTTTCCTCCGGGTGCTCTGGTTACCTTCCACACTCGCAAGATATATAGATTAGATGGATTAGCAATGGGGTTATGGGGATAGGGCTGGGGTGAGGGCCTGGGTAAGATACTCTGTCATCAAGTCTGTGCAGACTCAATGAGCTGAATGGCCTCTTATGCAGTGGAATACCTCTTTGCCATTTGAAGCTTCTCGCTGTAAGACTTAAAATGCTGCCTATTTCTGTGAAATGTAGCAAACTTTCAGTCTCACCACCGGGCGACATGATGGCACAGTGGTTAGCACTGCTCCCCCACAGCACCAAGGACCCATGTTCAATTCCAGCCTCGGGTGACTGTCTGTGTGGAGTTTGTACGTTCTCCCAGTGTCTGCGTGGGTTTTCTCCGGGTGCTCTGGTTTCCTCCCACACTCCAAAGATGTGCGGGTTAGGTTAATTGGCCGTGCTCAATTGCCCCTTAGTGTTAGGGGGATTCAGGCCCGGGTGGTATTGTTGTCGGAGGCAGGCTTGATGGACCAAAGGACCTCCTTCTGCACTTTAGGGATTCTATGATGAACGGCATGGTGGCACAGTGGTTAGCACAGCGCCAGGGACCCAGGTTCAATTCCAGCCTCAGCTCGCTGTCAGTGTAGAGTTCTCCCAGTGTCTGCGTGGGTTTCCTCCGGGTGCTCCAGTTTCCTCCCACAGTCCAAACATGTGCGGGTTAGAACATAGAACATAGAACATAGAACATTACAGCGCAGAACAGGCCCTTCGGCCCACGATGTTGCACCGACCAGTTAAAAAAAAAACTGTGACCCTCCAACCTAAACCAATTTCTTTTCGTCCATGAACCTATCTACGGATCTCTTAAACGCCCCCAAACTAGGCGCATTTACTACTGATGCTGGCAGGGCATTCCAATCCCTCACCACCCTCTGGGTAAAGAACCTACCCCTGACATCGGTTCTATAACTACCCCCCCTCAATTTAAAGCCATGCCCCCTCGTGCTGGATTTCTCCATCAGAGGAAAAAGGCTATCACTATCCACCCTATCTAAACCTCTAATCATCTTATATGTTTCAATAAGATCCCCTCTTAGCCGCCGCCTTTCCAGCGAAAACAATCCCAAATCCCTCAGCCTCTCCTCATAGGATCTCCCCTCCATACCAGGCAACATCCTGGTAAACCTCCTCTGCACCCTCTCCAAAGCCTCCACATCCTTCCTGTAATGTGGGGACCAGAACTGCACACAGTACTCCAAGTGCGGCCGCACCAGAGTTGTGTACAGTTGCAACATAACGCTACGACTCCTAAATTCAATCCCCCTACCAATAAACGCCAAGACACCATATGCCTTCTTAACAACCTTATCTACTTGATTCCCAACTTTCAGGGATCTATGCACACATACACCTAGATCCCTCTGCTCCTCCACACTATTCAAAGTCCTCCCGTTAGCCCTATACTCAACACATCTGTTATTCCTACCAAAGTGAATTACCTCACACTTCTCCGCATTAAACTCCATCCGCCACCTCTCGGCCCAACTTTGCAACCTGTCTAAGTCTTCCTGCAAACTACGACACCCTTCCTCACTGTCTACCACACCACCGACTTTGGTGTCATCAGCAAATTTGCTAATCCACCCAACTATACCCTCATCCAGATCATTAATAAATATTACAAACAGCAGTGGCCCCAAAACAGATCCCTGAGGTACACCACTTGTAACCGGTTAGGTGGATTGGCCATGATAAATTGACCTTAGTGTCAGGGGATTAACAGGGTAACTGTATGGGGTTACGGGAATCGGGCCTGGGTGGGATTGTGGTCGATGCAGACTCGATGGGCCGAATGGTCTGCCCTTCAGGGATTCTATGATTCTAGGATCTCAAATCATTGATAAATACGATGAAACTGAGACAGACACGGGGGCTTTGCAGCAGCAGGCAGAATGGGAATCATTGCATCCTGCACCGAGTTTTATTACACAACCAATTTCAGAAAATTCACAACTCTAATTCACAACAGCAAAGTGTGGGATTGCAAACTTGGAATTATTTGCACAGGACTAAAGTTTAAAAGCTAAACACTGACATTCAGAAACAGGAGATGGCCTCACATCTTCAATTCTGTGATTGTCCCCCATCTCCTGCTGTGAATATTACAATATCTCTGCCCCCTTCATGCGTCTGCAGACTTTGAAAGTTACTCAGACACCGGTGAAACTAGTCTTTATCTCGAGGCATTTCCTGTGAAATATGCACCTTCTGCAACGAGACACAATCTAATTGACGCTTTCTGATACAATCTGAATCTCCTTTCAAACAACCTCCCAACCCCACTGTGCAGGAATGTCACCTTTTGTCACATTCCCCAACACAATTGTTGACACTTTATCAGGCGGGAAAAGTAGATTCAACTGACAGATTCTGAGCACCAGGTTGAATCTTTAAGATGTAAAAATGAACTGAAAGCCCAGGTCTCTCTGTTCCTGCATCCATTTTAACATTGACCCATTGATTTTAAATTGCTTCTCCTGTATAAAAATATCATCTATCAACCTCAGATTTAAACATTAATAAGCGACTGAGCATCAACTACGAATTATAGAAGGCAGTTCCAAACTAATATCACAGCTGGTGTGGCAAAGTGTTTCTGAATTCCACTCCGACAAGTCTAAAATCCTCAACATTGTTTGAAATCCAATGTCCCCAAGTCCTGGACTCCCTAACCAGCAGGAAAAGTTGTTCTTTATCAGTCCTCTCCATTCCCCTTATTATCTTGAAGTGTTTGATCCAATCATCCCGTAGCCTAAATTCCAGCCTTACAGAGTAACACTTCAACTACACTTTTCAACCAACAATCCCAAACCAAATACAGAACAGGGTTCATAGAATCCTGTAGTGCAGGAGGCCATTCGGCCCATCGAGTCTGCACTGACCACAATCCCACCCAGGCCCCATCCCTATAATCCCATACATTTACCTCAGCTAATCCTCCTGACACTAAGGGACAATTTAGCTTGGCCAATCCACCTAACCTGTACACCTGATAGAAGTCTGCCAGATTATGAGGGGCATGGACAGAGTGGATAGTCAGAAGATTTTTCCCAGGGTGGAAGAGTTATTACTCGGGGGCAGAGGTTTAAGGTGCGAGGGGCAAGGTTTAAAGGAGATGTGAGAGGAAAGTTTTCTTACACAGAGTGTGGTGGGTGCCTGGAACTCGCGGCCGGGGGAGGGAGTGGAAACGGATACGATAGTAACTTTTCAAGGGCGTCTTGACAAAGACATGAATAAGATGGGAATGGAGGGATATGGTCCCCGGAAGGGTAGGGGGTTTAGTTCAGTCAGGCAGCATGGTCGGTGCAGGCTTGGAGAGCCGAAAGACCTGTTCCCGTGCTGTAATTTTCTTTGTTCTATCTTTGGAGTGTGGGATGAAACCGGAGCACCCGGAGGAAACCCACACAAACACGGGAAGGACGTTCAAACTCCAGTCAGAAAGTGACCCATGCTTGGAATCGAAGGCGGGTCCCTGGCACTGCGAGGAAGCAGTGCTAACCCCTGCATCACTGTGCCACCCCCATATTGAAAACATGGGTTCAAATTCAAGACAGCCGCAAATTCACTTTGAGAAAAGTTCCCTCTGCTGTGTCAAAGGAATTTTTAATTGAGGATTTTTAGTTCTGGGAAAACTGAACTCACATTGAACAGCATCCCAGTGTGGGATTTAAACTCTCGTTTCTTTCAGTCATGGGGAGAGAGATGGAGCGAGAGGGAGAGATACAGATACAGAGGCAGAGAGACACAGAAACAGGATGGGATAGTGCTGTACATGTTTCAGAGCTGATACTGAGACACACACGACATGTACGATCGCAGACCAGAGTGAATTATTCTCTGTTACCTGCAGTGTCCTGGACATGGACAGAAGCTGACACTCAGACACACACAACAACAACTTGCATTTATATAGTACCTTGGACAGTATTATCCCAAGATACTTCACAGGAGCCTTAATGTGAGAAATTTGACCCCGAGTCACAGGAGAGTTTAGGGTCACATGTCCCAAAGGTTTGGCCAGATGGTTTTTATGGACTATTTTAATTGGAGGAAAAGGAGGTGTTAAAATGGAGAAAACCAATCTGGTTCACTAATGTCCTTTATGGAAGGAAATCTGCCGTCCTTACCTGGTCGGGCCTACATGTGACTCCAGCCTCACAGCAATGTCATTGACTCTTAGATGCTGTTTGAAATGGCCTAGCAAGCCACTCAGTTCATGAGCAATTAGGGACGAGGAGTAAACGCTGGCAGAACCAGCCAGGCCCACATCCCATGGATGTATTTGAGTTAAACGTTCAGGGAAGGAATTCCAGAGTTGGAGCCCACGCAGATGAAGACACAGCTCCCAATGGGGAAACGATTCAAATTGTGGATGGTCACGGAGTCAGAATGAAAGGAAAACAGATATGGGAGGATGGTGGGACTGGAGGAGGTGGATAACCAGCAAGAAACATTTCTCTCTCTCTCTGTGCTATCAGTTTCCATTATTCTCCTGACAACTTGGATCAAATTGTCCCTGACACTCCAAAATTCCCGGGAATACAGCCCTCGTTTGTGTCTCCATAGCTGCGTATCTGTCACATTTAAAATACTGACGTTACTTTGGTGAAGAGACAACTCTGTCAGAAATATCTCAGTGCTGCGTTCACACAAAATGGCCACTGGGAAGAAAGGCCAAATGGCTGCCTGATATTTGCGGATATTTTTCAGAGATATCCCAGAAAGGGAGAGATGGACAGAAGACACAGACACAGAGAGTGAGAAAAAGAGAGAGACACAGATTGATGGAGGTATAAAAGGTTTCCCTTTACCTGCACACAATTTAACTTGTTCCCAGTTGGTTTATGGATTCTCTCCTCAACTTATTGTCCAAAGTGCATCACTTCACATTTCTCAGTGTTGAAGTTAACTGTCTGTCCGTTTCATTTCAATCTCCTCTGCACCTGCTCTCGAACACAAATAATTGTCTGGTAGAAAGTGAGAAGGAGCCTCGATAGAGTGGTTGGGAAGGATTGAATGGAGAGAGGCAGAAACCCTCAACACATTTCAAAACTACACTGATTTCCACTTGAAGGAATAACTTCTCCACCCGAACACTATCCCATCATTCTCGATAAGTCCATGCTGCCCGTGTTCTGTGATAAATTACACGCAAGTGAAAAGATTATTTTAAATAGTGGGGTTACATTTGCCACCCCCCAATCTGTAGGAACTGCTCCAGAGTCTATAGAATTTTGGAAGATGACCAGCAGTGCATCCAATATTTCTAGCGCCGCTTGCTTTAATACTCTGGGATGTAGATTATCAGGCCCTGGGGATTTGTCAGCCTTTAACCCCATTCATTCCCCCAGCACCATTTTCTTACTAATACTGATTTCCTTCAATTCAATTCCAGACTCTCACTAAACCATTGGTTCCCTAACATTTCTGCCAGGTTATCTGTGCCTCTTTTGTGAAGACAGAACCAAAGTATATGTTCAATTCTTCTGCCATTTCCTTGCTCCCCATTATAATTTCCCCGGAGAGATGGAGAGAGGCAGAGTCACTGAGAGATAGGGATGAGATAGTAATGCAGAGAGTAACAGTGAGATATTCAGGTTGGCAAACAGCTAATAGTGGGGTACAACAAGGATCACTCCAAAGCCACAGATATTGCCTCATGTTGCCGCTGTCGCCATTTACCTTAAATCAGCATCCTCTGCTTTCCAAGCTTTCCCCCAATGTGCCGATTATCTCAAAGCCGAT